>NW_028318343.1:600000-864162 GCF_062004578.1 Staurois parvus | reverse complement strand
TACACATATATATATACATACATACATATACACACACACAAATCCACACCTAATCATGTACATTAAATATATATAAAAATGTGAATCATTTCAGTGATAACACACACTTTTGTCCTCGGGGTAACCCTGATAATGACCGGCTTCACAAAATTCAGCCTCTCGTAAATCACCTTAACCAAAAATTTGCAGATGTCTATACTCCCCAGCAAAACATCTGCATTGATGAGTCCCTCAATAATTTTTCTGGCCACCTTGCATTCAGACAATTTCTCCCCAGCAAGCGTGCCAGATATGAGGTAAAGATGTATAAGATCTGTGGGAGGGCAACAGGCTATACATGTAATTTTTGGATTTACGTGGAGCCCCCCGGATGCCCAGACTACATAGGGAGCAATGGCAAGATTGTTTGGGACTTGGTGTCATCCTTTTTCCATATGGGGTACCACTTATAGGTGGACAATTTTATAAAAGCATGCCACTATTTAGACATTTGTACAATCTTGAAATTAGCTCATGTGGCACCGTGCAACCTAATCGCCGGGGCTTCCCTCAACAGCTTTTAAATGACCATCTTAGAAAGGAAGAGAAAGCCAGCTTGAAAACGATGAATTGCTTGCAGTGAAGGGGAAGGACAAATGGGATGTTTTTGTCCTGTCTTTCATTCATGCAGACATGACCATCCAAATATCCAGGGCAGCTGGTGTTGTTGAGAAGCCCCTCTGTGTTTACAACTATAACCTTAAACATGGGAAGGGTGGACTTCTATGACCAGATGATGAAGCCATACTTATGTGGGCCATAGCTGGGTCTTTAATTGGCAAAAAAAAAAAAAAAAAAAAAAAAAAAAAAAAAAAAAAAAAAAAAAAAAATCGGCCAATTTTCAAACCGTTAGTGGGGTAATGCCATCGGCCATTTTTTGTGAATCTTCTCATTTCTTTTTATCAGTTATGCTGGAAAATCCACGGAAAGCGGCCATTTTTCGTAGACATTGGTGTCAGCATCGACAACAACCGATTTTGTGTTGAGTGGCTGACAATTCAATCGATAAACGGCCCGTCTAGGGCCAGCCTAAGTTTCCCGTAAAGCCAGATGCTGGTACCAAAAAGTCTCTGTTTATTTATTTCAATTGGCTCTATGTAATGCTTTTGTGCTTTACAAAGCAACTGGATCTAAAAATTCCAGGAAGAGATCATCACGGCCCTTTTGTATCTAGAAGGTACTATGGCACAAAGCCCCAACCCAGATACAGTTAGCCGGCTGCATGAGAGGCATTTTGCTGATGCCATTCCTGGTACCCCAACCCAAATGACACCCCAAAAAATATGTTGTGTCTGTAGCAGACATGGAATTAGGTGTGACACCCGCTTTTTTGTCCCTCCTGTCCTGGCCAACCTGGTCTCTTCCTGAAGTACTGCTTCCGTCGCTACCATACTAGTGGACTATTAGTATAGGGTACAGCACGGCACAGTTCAGGGCAGATATATGCCATGTGGTGAGTCCTATAAGTGCAGTACAAGCTGGTGCAGTGGTGAGCACAAGTATTGTCCTACAGCCACCAAAAAATCCAACACAGGCCCATAGTGTCCTTCTGAATGTGCTTGAAAATCCTGATTGGCAGCTCACATTCTGCAGCACCCATACTTCCCCCATTCACTGCCCAACCTGGAATTCAGGTAGAAACAGCTATTTTTTTGTCCCTCCTGTCCTGGCCAACCTGGTCTCTTCCTGAAGGACTGCTTCCATCACTACCATAATATGCAGAGGGTCTCAAAAGATGTTAGGTAGTCAGGAAACTGGCTATCGCAGTTGGAGAGACCCTACAATCTGGTTAAAAGTTAAAAAAAAAAAAAAAAAAAAAAAAATTTTAAAAACCAAAAATAGTTGTTTTGTTGTCGAGTTTACGGTTACTGTTTTATTGTTACCCATTGCTGTTTTCTTTGCAGGAGTGCCATTCAACTGCAACACCGATATGTTTATTCTGACAGCAACAGGGTCTCTCAGAATATACGCAAGTGTGTGCAGCGCTGTTGGATGAGATTTTTCATCTGCAGTTAAATAAAAAAAAAAAAAACAAAACACACAGCATACATACCCAAGAAGGACCAGCGACATACTGGTACATCCAGGGGCGAACTGACCATTTGGAAACTCGGACACTGGCCGAGGGCCCGGGGTCAGTAAGGGGCCCCATGAGATGCCCCTGGTACCTTTCATAGGCTTTTTTTGGGTGTGGGCGAGGACACAGGGGCCCTATGATCCCCTATTGCCCGGGGGCCCCATGAGTTGTCAGTCCGCCCCTGGGTACATCACTGGACTTTGCTGGCTGAAGAAAACGATACTATGCATCTGCAGGCATTTATAACCACTCAATCGACTTTCATGTAAACTTCACTACACTTCTTGACAAGGAAGAAAAGGAAGAAGAAAGAAGGAACAAAAGGAAGAAACAAGAAAGAAAGATCACGGACTCAACAACCCACCTGAGCAGGAGTGGGTACATTTAGCAGTAGTAATACTACTGTCAAGTTTATCAATTCCCACTGCAGCTGGACGTTCAGTTTGGCCAACACCTATTTTGGCTTGTCGCTGAACAAGCAAAAGTGACTCTGAACATGGGTTCAGAATGAACCAAGAGCTCATCTCAACTTTTCTACCCAGTTTGCGGCAATTATCGTAGAGTGCAGACTTCAGAGCTACAGCATAGCAACAATTAACATCTCAACCTCCATCTCAGGGAGATTAGCATCAACTCTAGAGGGCTGCCAACTAGAAGGTGGTGGTAGCTGCAGGAAAGTGTCTCTCCTTTGAGGAACATGCCACAAGCTTCATGCAACGAATTTGCTGCAGGAATCTCAGTACTGGACAGATCTTACACATGGTTAGCAAGTGACAGTCACACCATTACAGCCCAGCGGTGTTATTCCAATAATTGCCCCAACAGAAGAAACAACCTCACCCTGTTCAATACAATACTGGTCAGGTGGCAGCATGCGAAGAAAGACACTTGTGCACTTCCAACTAGTAATCTATATATATATATATATATACAGATAAGTCAGCTCTTGAAACAGTTTAATATTGAACTGAGTGTCCCATCCAGAGCCCCAACTTTACCCTACTCAACACCTTTGGGATGAATTGTAACATTTTATTGCAAGCCAGGTCATCTGACCCCACAAAATTGGCACAAAATTTCCCAGACACCATCTTATGGAAAGCCTATCTAGTAATTACTGCAGACACTCAAATTTTGTGGAATTTCTGCCAGACTGGATAGTCAAGTGATGGTAGCCCGGTATTAAATGACCATAGTTTGGAATAGTACATTCTAAAGACTCTTAGCAGGTGAAAGTCATGTTCCATAGACGGTGTCAAGTAGTGTATATGTGATCAGACCTCCTACAAGTCATGCTTAGCCCCATCACTGCCGCCTTTTGACCTTCTAGTTAAATAAGGCATCCATCACATAGGACAACAGGGAAGGGGGGAGGGTTGTAAACAGAAGGATGGATCTGAGTGAACCCTGAAAGTCAGTATCCATGTACCTTGCAACCATTTTACTATAGCCATTATAGTGTTGTGATATGGACGACAACCACAGAAGGACAAAATTTAGACATTTTGAAGACTTCTCACCCAAGTCCCCCCCCAAAAAAAAAAAAAAAAAAAAAAAAAAAAAAAAAACCACAGACTACACACCCTCCAAGACATCAGGTTTTTTTCTTCCCTTTATTAGAAATCTATAAAATTTTACTTATAAATCATAACATTCTTCCAGAGTCTGTTTTGTATCTTCTCCAGTCAGGTCTCCTGCACAGAACTTGTACCTGGATAAGGACACACAATGAACAGGATTGTATTCTGCAGTTGTTGAATCAAAGCAAATAGATTTGTGTGCACGACTGGCAGTTAACAGACCATAATAACTGGAATGCTAAAGCCTTACGATTGTTTCCTACAAATCTCCAAAAGTAAAAAAACTTTAGAACAGACCCCAAAAGCCAATCCCAAGAGCCTGAGAGCCATGCCGTACACTATTCCAGAGTCTTGGCCAAATTTAATATCTATGGAACTCCAAGTCCTACGTAATAAAGTGGTTTTTGCTTCAACTTATCTTGTTACTTCACCTGGTTTTTTTCTAAATGGCTTTGTAGGCCAAATTGGCCTAAAGCTGGCCATAGGTGGTTCAAATCTCAGCCAGTTCAGCAGAGACCAGTCGAGATTCGGTCCATGTATGGCCAATTGGATTGACTTGGGTACAACCAGCATGTCAGCTTCTAGTATGCAATTATTGCCAGTGGATACAGCCACGGTGTTCTCCAGGCTGGATGGCTCCCCGCACCCAGACTGTGTTGATGGGGGAATCAAGTGAAAAATTTACATCATCTATGGACTGCCTAAAGCAAAAGGAATTCTGACAAACAAAAACTGACCTGCAACTGCTCCTGTTGAGGTAAAAAAGTGAATAGCCAAAAGGTTTTACTGATTTGAAGCCAAACACAATTCAGTGTTCTTAGAATGCCCTCTTCAGGTGTAAAGCGATTATTACAAAAAATTGGCAAAATCAGTAAAAAGCTCAAAAGCCAAAAGCATAATAGACCCCTGCGGGCTTATTTTAAAGGCTGGCCATACACTATACAATTTTCTTAGAATTTTCTGTCCGATTTCTTCTAATTTCCTTTAGATTTACCAACTATGCAGTGCAATGGCCTGTCTAATTGGCTACAATTGAAAGTGTTGTTTAGGTTTGACTTCATATTATATGGTTTTTGGTAAATCTATAGCAGAAAAATCTCAATCTCAAGAAAATTGTATAATGGATGGTCAACCTTAATAGGGGGGCTACAGCATCTGGACATCTAGCCACCGCTGGTGGCCATCCTGAATTTTGGTCAGTATTGTTTTGGTTCACTATCACTTTGAATTAAAGTTCATCTAAGCAATATTACAATGTGGCGTCCCTTATTGGGCTCTCTTCGGGAGCACCACCTTCTGCAGTGCCTGCTTTAAAGGGGGACCCCGGATGCCTGTGACTGTTTGATGAATCTTGGAACCCAAACATTACGAGTCAGCAGAGGATGAGGTGGAATGCAGCCTGACCAGAATGCGGATGACCTAGGTGTTTGACGAGAAAGGAAACTTCTCTCACGCACTTCTGGTGAGTACGCATTCCATTTATCGAACAGTCTTCACCTCTGGATCATATACTATCACCACAGACAGGATCCTGCAAAATTTATATGATATATATCTTGTGATCTGGACATTATAATTTACTGTGATCATTACACACTGTGCCTTCTATAACGGTTTTGCATATTACTCATAATACTTCAGTTGCCATTTGCACTATATTTCCTAGCGCTGCACCTTTTTATCGTTTAAAAGTGAAGAATACCACAAAGAATAGCTAAAAGGTTTTACTGATCTGAAGCCAAACATAATTCAGTGTTCTTAGAATGCCTTCTTCAGGTGTAAAGCAATTATTACAAAATTGGCAAAATCAGTAAAAAGCTCAAAAGCCAAAAGCATAATTAGACCCCTGCGGGCTTATTTTAAGCCTGGCCATACACTATACAATTTTCTTAGAAATTTCTGTCCGATTTCTGGCAATTTCCTTTAGATTTACCAACTATGTAGTGCAATGGCCTGCCTAATTGGCTACAATTGAAAGTGTTGTTTAGGTTTGACTTCATATTATATGGTTTTTGGTAAATCTATAGCAGAAAAATCTCAAGAAAATTGTATAATGTATGGTCAGCCTTAATTACACCTGAATTTGGATATCATTGTGGCACTTGCAATTGTATTGCATCAGGTTGTTCTCAGTCTACTTTAGTTTAAAAGCGGCTACAAAACAATTCTACTTAATTACTTACATCTCTCCATTTGGTCCATATTGCAATGTGACGGCCGAGGCACCCAGTTTGGAATGCAGGATGGAGAAGATCCTGTTATGCCAGACAAATTCCACATTCTGGACGGGATTCACATTCAACTCCACATCAACAATAGAGGAGTAGGTTAATCCAGATCGAATGAGGCCACTGCAAGCAAAACAAAAAAGTGTTAATTGGCAATCCTGTTAAAGGAGGACTAGTTAAATACAAGTCAGAACCTTCAAATAAAAAAAAAACATCCAACATAAATAATCTCAATGTATTTGGGGCCCATCAAACTTGACCATAACATATGCCATAGAGGTACATAATCTCTGCAACCAGCATCTTGTTCATGGCTGAGCAGCACCCAAATGTTGAAGGAGATTGGGTCGGATATGGCTGAAATCTAGTAGATGTACATTCACTCTATACTCTTCAGTGTAGGCAGGTGCAGACCAGGGGCGGACTGACAACTCATGGGGCCCCCTAATAGCATGTTCTTGTGGGCACTGCTGGTAGGCTCATTAAACTGTTTCTCCTTGTCAGTCTGGGCTCTGCTGTACAGGGAATGCAAGAGATTGATATACTGTAGGTCAAATTTAGGTGGTTTCTGTGTGTGGTTTTTGCTTCAGCTAGAAGGCTTGGGACCTACTGCTGTAAGTAGAGAAGATTGTTTGCAAACATATGTAGCACTACCCTCCTGAGTTGCTGAGTTATATTTGGGCTCCCAATCTTTCTGGACTACAATCTGAAAGCTCAACCCCTTCTTACATAGTTACATAGTTAGTCTGGCTGAAAAAAAAAAAAAAAAAAAAGACAAAATTCAATCCATTTCAACCATTAAAAAAAAAAAAAAAAAAAAAAAAAAAAAAAAAAAAAAGTTATCCTATACCCACAGTCAGGGGCGGACTGACAACTCATGGGGTCCCCAGGCAATAGGGGATCATGGGGCCCCTGTGTCCTTGTCCAAACTCAAAAAAGCCTATGAAAAAAAAAAAAAAAAAAAAAAAAAAAAAAAAAAAAAAGGCAGTGCCCGAGTTTCCAAATGGTCAGTCCACCCCTGGTGCAGACTGCGCTCCCCACTGTAGGTGGCGCTTGACCAAAGTGGCAATTCAGAAGGGGAAGGAAGTCTTGGGGAACTTAATTCCTCTATGGTCACTTGGGAGCAGCTGTCCGATTGAACGCTGGTCCCCCTGTGACCTCTGTGGCCATCTTGGGTGAAGGAAGGGCTTATTTAGGACCCCGTTCCCCAATTTGTGTGCATTTTGAGAAGTGGCTAGCGTAGGGACAGGTTCCCCGACTATCAGGGAGAGTGCTTAGTGCTAGGGAAAGGTTCTAAAAGGAGGAAGGAAAGCACAGGGATTAAGTCCATCTTCTTGGTGCAGCTCCCCTATTAGGTTGGACCGGCCAGGCCACACTTTCACTCCTCTTTACAGAGGCTGTTAGCATCGCTCAAGCCTCAAATCTTACAACTGCCATCGCCTGCAGCCACTTCTTGTCCACAAAACACACCAGCCATGGATAATGACTGAAGGTGACAACTGTGGTGGGCCATGCCTGTGGAAATGGTCACTTGTGTTCTCCATTGAAAGTCTATGTGACTATGTAGGGATAGACTATGGCTTGGTATCAGGAAGTGCTTGAACAAGGACCTTCATGGCCAGGGGTGGACTGACAACTCATGGGACCCCCGGGCAATAGGGGATCATGGCGCCCCTGTGTCCTTGCCCAAACTCAAAAAACTCTACGAAGAGGAAAAAAAAAAAAAAAAAGTACCGGGGGCATCTCATGGGGCCCCCTACTGACCCCCGGCCCCCGGGCAGTGCCAGAGTTTCAAAATGGTCAGTCCGCCCCTGTTCATGGCAGAATCACAAGGGATTGTAATGAAAGCTGCAAGCAGCGGCGGACTGACCATTGGGGCACTGCCCGAGGGCCCAGGGTCAGTAGGGGCCCCATGAGATGCCCCTGGTACCTTTTCCATAGGCTTTTTTGAGTTTGGGCAAGGACACAGGGGCCCCATGATCCCCATGAGTTGTCAGTCCACCCCTGGCTGCAAGATTAGGAAACTGGCAAGGACTTGCATTAACAAGGGGTTTACATATACTTTAATGCATGCTAGGCCAAGGATTCTCACATGTTCCCTTTACCATTCCTCAGACCAGCAACAGATACATAAAGATGACATACCTGTAAATTTTATACCGACTGGAACATTCCTCCTTTCCGCAGAGAGACACTGAAAGAGATCCCAAAACAAATTTTGATCCCATGATTGTGATCGATATGTTGTACCTCCAGCCTAGAAAGAGGAGATTTTCTGTTAGAGGAATATCACTCTTGGCATTATAGTACACCTCCTTCTCTGCACCACCATGTAAAGAGACACTTCTGAGCTCAAGGTACATGTGGCAGGAGTTTCAGTTGATCACAACAAACCTTGATCAAATTCTAAAATTTACACATACATACTTTTGCAAGTCCTTTAGCGTAAGGTGATTCAAGATATATTCCCATGTTAAATGATTAGACACAAGTATTACACATGCAACAAACAAACTTATCAGTCTATATAAAAACAGAAAAAGCAACAACAGCCCCCATAATTCCAGCATTGATCCTTTTGGCATCAGGACCTTCTAGTTCCCGGTAATTAAGAAACCGCTGAAGGGGAATTTATGCAAAATGAAAGCCAATGGATTGACACTAGAAGCAGATATCTAAAGTAAACAGCTCTGCCTAAATTTCAAAACACAGCAGGTCTAATGGATGCTGGTATTTATTTCAGGTACTTGTATAGCACCATCATTTTATACATACATACATACACACACATCTATATCTATATAAAAAATAGTGGCTAAGTGGTTAGCACTTCTACCTGGCAGTACTAGGGTCATTGGTTCGAATCCCAACCACGGCACCACCTGCCTGGGGTTTGCATGTTCTCCCTGTGCCTGCGTGGGTTTCCTCCGGGTACTCCGGTTTCCTCCCACACTCCAAAGACATGCAGGTAGGTTACTTGGATCCTGTCTAAATTGTCCCTAGTATGTGTATGAATGTAAGTTAGGGACCTTAGATTGTACGCCCCTTGAGGGTTAGGGACTGATGTGAATGTACAATATATATGTAAAGCGCGGAGTAAATTGATGGCGCTATACAAGTACCTGTAATAAATATATATATATTAATGGAGGGTGTCAATGATGGTGTCAGGTCAGCAGTCTTTCCCATGACTGTGATTCCTACTGAACCAGACTGAGAGCCCATTTAAAGGCTCAGGAACCCTTTGCAGGTGTTATTATTATTATTATTATTATTATTACTACGAGTTTATATAGCGCCAAAAGGGTTTGCTCAGCGCTGTACAATATGGCTTAATTATCTGATTAGAGTGGGACACTTTGACCCGAGCATATTGCACCTTTTCACAAAATATTCTCATTTTCTGAGATTGTGGATTTGGGGTTTTCATGAGCTGTAAGCCATAATCATCACAATGATGACAAATCACGGCTTGAACTATCTTGCTTGGCATGTAATGAGTCTATCTCATATATTAGTTTCACCTTTTAAGTTGCTGCACTGAAATAAATGAACTTTTGCACCATATTCTCATTTTTCGAGTTTCACCTGTATATATATTGTACAGTCACATCAGTTCCTAACCCTCAAGGGGCGTACAATCTAAGGTCCCTAACTCACATTCATACATACACATACTAGGGACAATTTAGACAGGAGCCAATTAACCTACCAGCATGTCTTTGGAGTGTGGGAGGAAACCCATGCAGGCACAGGGAGAACATGCACACTCCAGGCAGGTGGTGCCGTGGCTGGGATTTGAACCGACGACCCTAGTACTGCCAGGCGGAATTGCTAACCGCTTAGCCACTGTGCTGCCCATATTTGTTGCTCCAAGCTCCATATAGTTTCTTAGAAGGAATCTACTCACGGAAGACATTTGAACGGTCTCCAGTGTTCAGGAAAAAAATCTGGTTGATTGTAGAGTCTTGAAAATGGCCGAGCACATATTCATCCGCCTTGTACCCCATGAAGGCACAACTTATTTTGGTGCATGGGAATGTAGATCCCTAGGGGGAAAGTTCAGAAGGCATGGTTTTGAACTGTAGTGCTTATAGGGTGAGCCATAAAGAAATCTGACAGATTTGTGACGTTTCTACTACAATCCTATCTGTGCAAATCAGAATCAAAGCGATCTAAAGCCAAAATTTAGTAGAAGACTTGCCTTTAGACATCCACTTCCTATACGGAAGAGTTCCTTGTCTATAGGCAAGCAGAAAAAGCCCTGCTTCACCAGAAGTGTCCCTGCTGGGAGATCCCCATCCCTTTTTTATCCTTGTGACAATCTGCAATAAAATCCAATGACTGGAAGGGTTAAAATCTTACAGATCTGCTTGGGATGGAGGGGGACGGGGTTAATGCCATCATTCAACAGTCACCCCTCTATAATGGAACAAAGTATTTGAGCATACTGTATGACATCATTTGCAAAGGCAGCAGCCATAGTGTTCAATGCTTAAGATGCATTTCCACTTCTGCTGTTGGAGTATTGGATTCGGTTAGCCAATAAATAATGCAGAAAGATACCCTCTATAGGCCAACCTGAGTCAAGATCAGGGGCGGACTGACAACTCATGGGGCCCCCAGGCAATAGGGGATCATGGGGCCCGTGTCCTTTCCCAAATTTAAAAAAAAGCCTATGAAAAAGGTACCAGGGGCATCTCATGGGGCCCCCTACTGACCCCGGGCCCTCAGGCAGTGCCTGAGTTTCCAAATGGTCAGTCCGCCCCTGGTCAAGATGCAAGCTTTTCAGAATAACTCACCCTTTGTCAGGTTATGAATATGTAGATTTCGGAGTTCAAACCAGGTCTGATGAAGCGATATCACTTTCTGAACTTTTGCAGCGAGGGAGAACATTACTTATATATTTGTTCCATAGTTCTCAATAACAAAGCATAACTTGAATTGCTGCTTACTTTCCTAAATGCCCTTTTCTGCAAACCCTTTTTAGCTTCCATAATGTTCAGGCAACTGAGAAGTTCACGTTTACCAGAATTAACACCGTCTTCTGTCTGACTGCAGAATCCAAATCTCAGCATATATCTAATCACCACAGCGGTTTAAGAGTGCACCCCAAAATGTCTTTGAGACACTATCTAAAGCTGGCTATAGATGGATAGAATTTAACAAAAATTCTTGGGAAAATTATACAAAAATTCTCCAAAACATTCTAAAAAGGTTGTTCAAAAGGTTGTTTGCTTAACATTGGATATTGCTGAACAAAAACCACATACAATGTTAGAAATTTGTTCTGCTCCTTTGAATTCTCTTGCCACTGCAGTAGAAAATAAAAATGTTGATTTGACCCACTAATAATAATTTAAAAAAAAAAAAAAAAAAGGAAGAAGCAAAAGTTTTTCTTAAAAAAATTCTACCCATCTATGGCCAGCTTTAGGAACGATGGCTCCTGCAGACCAATTCATTCAATAATTGAACAGAAGAAACTAAGGCGAGTCATAGGTAAACCATGGTCAATAAATCCACAGTCCATATACACTATATTGCCAAAAGTTTTGAGACGCCCGCCTTTACATGCACATGACCTTTAATGGTATCACAGTCTTAGTCCGTAGGATTTAATATCAAGTTGGCCCACCTTTTGCAGGTATAAGCGTCAACTTTTCTGGGAAGGCCGTCCACAAGGTTTAGGAGGGTGTCTATGGGAAGGTTGGACCATTCTTCCAAAAGCACATTTGTCAGGTCAGGTACTGATGTCGGGGGAGGAGGCCTGGCTCGCAGTCTCGGCTCCAATTCATCCCAAAGGTGTTCTATGGGGTTGAGGTCAGGACTCTGTGCAGGCCAGTCAAGTTCCTCCACCCCAAACTGGCTCCTCCATGTCTTTATGGACCTTGCTTTGTGCACTCTGTTCCATGTTGGAACAGGAAGGGGCCATCCCCCAAACTCTTCCCACAAAGTTTGGAGCATGAAATTGTCCAAAATGTCTTGGTATACTGGCACTTTAAGAGTTCCCTTCACTGGAACTAAGGGGCCAAGCCCAACCCTTTAAATACAACCCCACACCATAATCCCCCCCCCCCCAAACTTTACACTTGGCACAATGCTGTCAGGCAAGTACCATTCTCCTGACAAGCGCCAAACCCAGACACGTCCATCAGATTGCCAGACAGAAGCATGGTTCGTCACTTCAGAGAACACGTCTCCACTGCTCTAGAGTCCAGTGGCGGCGTGCTTTACACCAAGGCATCCGTCGCTTTGCATTGCACTTGGTGATGTAAGGCTTGGATGCAGCTGCTCAGCCATGGAAACCCATTCCATGAAGCTCTCTACACACGGTTGTTGTGCTAATCTGAAGGCCACACCAAGTTTGGAGGTCTTTAGTTGATTGTACAGACAGATGGAGACTTCTGCGCACTGTGCGCTTCAGCATGCGCTGACCCCGCTCTGTCATTTTACATGGCCTACCACTTGGTGGCTGAGTTGCTGTCATTTCCACTTTGTTATAATACCACTAACAGTTGACCATGGAATATTTAGTAGCAAGGAAGTTTCACGGATGGACTTCTTGCACAGGTGCGACCCATTCTTTCAAAAAAATGGTTACAAAAACAAACAGTCTGCATGCCTAGGGGCTTGATTTTATACACCTGAGGCCATGGAGGTGATTGGAACACCTGAATCCAATGATTTGGAGGGGTATCCCAATACCTTTGGCAAAATAATGTAGGCCCAAACAAACCCCAAGGCTTTGCTAAACACGGATAAGTATCCCATGCTACAGAGAAGAACTGCTGAACAGTCATTCCATAAGCTGGGTATACACTAGTGGAATTTCGTTTGACACATTTTTTCGTTGTAAGAATTTTAATTTTGCATTTTTCTATTAGCAAAATCTTAAGTAGCAGGATGGAAATGTCTCGAATGTATGAATTTCTAACAATGTATATGGTTTTTCATCATTCCAAAATCAAATGTTAGAAAATAGTTCAAGATTGTTTTCTTTTGCTTTTTAACAAAATATATATTTTTTTTCATTTTTCTTTGCTTTGTTCTGTGTCCCATTAATGACAGTTTAACCCCATATTCAAAAAAAGTTTAGCGTTTTGATTTTAGCTATACTTTCTAGGTGAAATAAGGGGGCAATGGGTATGAGCTTCAGGTTTGCTTAAATAGCATTCCAGTGAATCTGGTTACTGTAACATTAACATGTTACTTGGCTCTGTTAAAGATGGCCTAACTAGTGTTGTCATTTTCTTGCATTGGGGGAATTTTCATTGGGGAGGAAGATTCATGAATACTAACCTCTTGAAAAGCACTGTACGATGAAGAAGGGTAACCAATTAAACCATCAGGCTTCAGGATGCTCCTCATAAAGAACTTGACACTCATTTGGTGGTTGCAGAAGACCTTCTCACGAAGCTCTGAAAAGCAAGTTGTGTCAGTGTAAGCCATTTTTGGCCAGTACAACAGTGCACAGTTATAGGAACCACGGTGTTACCTTCAATCATGTTATCGAGATCTTCAAATTTAAAAGATATTTTGTCACAGCCAGGCATCCTTTCACCACCATTGGGGAAGAAGTCAACGTTACCAACCGTCTGCTTTATGCCAAAACCTAAATACAAATGCAAGTTACAGATGCTAAATCAGAGACCAACGGAAATGCAGTTGCACAATTGCAGAGAAATGATGGCAAGCCATAGGATAGTCAACAGTCTAGTGGGTTAGCTGTGGCTTTTCATTAGGGTGAGTAGGACCAGGGGCGGACTGACAAATCATGGGGAGGAGGAGGAGGGAGGAGGAGGAGAAGAAGTACCAGGGGCATCTCCTGGAGCCCCCTACTGACCCTGGGCCCTCGGGCAGTGCCCAAGAGCCTGGATGGTCAGTCCGCCCCCGAGTAGGGCCCATTATAGCAAAACTGGCCCCTAAATTTACCATGAGCATCACTGCTTAGGAATACCAGGTTCAGAAGACTAGAAGAAAACCATTTCATGTTTCTTTACAAGACCTGTGACACCCCCATAGTGTGGACATGACAAACCGTATATTAAACGTTAGTGATTTGGATGTATGCAGGCAACAAAATGGGTAATTTTGACATTACACCATGTTTTGTAACATTATCCAATGCCATGTTTCCAGCTAGCAGCTTTTTGCTCAAGTCTGCAATGGTTGAAGCTCTTCCCAAACAGCCTGGAGCCATTAAAACTGAGAAGACCATTAAACCACCTTAGTTTTACCTTCACTTTTTGACTACAATACATTTTGCCAAAAGACAAATCTACATCTAGCAGATGTAGTTTCTTGAGGTCAAACTAATATCAGGAGGGAGTGGTGTGCCATTACAGACCATTATTCCCCTGGAGAAGATTTCTAAAAAAGAGCCAAAATGTTTTGCTTCCAAATTACAGAAGACTAAATAATCAAGAAATCATGTACAAGCCTCACGTCACCCCATTTATTTCTTTTGTGCGGCTACAAAGACTCTGGAATAAGAATGTTCTGACACCGTGCAGAAGGCAAAACCTTACCAAGATGAAACACATCAGATGACATATCCGTGTGAATGGCATCAACAAAAACGGCGTCTGTAGGGTCCAGTCTCAGATCAGGTGGGGCATTTTCAAAATGGGGACCAGCTGGATCCAAACCTGGATAGTCAAAGGGAAAATTGAGATAGGTTAAAAAAAAAAAAAAATAAATAAAAAAATACTGAATGTGGCACCCTTCCCTAGTCAATCTAAATTTAGATTTTGGCTATGCTCAGTAGAGTATTTGATATTCTTATACAGTATTTATAAAGCACTAACAGTTCACTCAACGCTGTACATTACAAAGGGGGACAGAACACGCAACAGTACATTAACAATACAATGCAAAACATGAGGGGATTAAGGTCCTGCTCTTTGGAGCTTACAATCTAGGAGGGAGGGGATGGTGGCACAGGAGGAGATAGCTGTGGGGGATGGAGTGGTAGGAGGGGTGGAGGAGGTTGGCAAGTTAGCAGGGGGTGGGGTAGGCTTCCCTGAAGAGATGGGTTTTCAGGGTGCGCCTAAAGGAGAGGAGAGTAGGTGATAATCTGATGGGTTGGGGCAGGGAGTTCCAGAGGATGGGTGACACCCTGGAGAAATCCAGGAGGCGGGCATGGTTAAGGAGACCAGGGAACTAGAGAGAAGGAGGCCTTGTGAGGAGCGGAGTGTGCGTGCTGGGTGGTACTTGGATATTAGGTTGGTGATGTAATTTGGGGCAGTGTGGTGGACAGCTTTGTACGTCAGTGTTAGGATTTTGAATTTGATCCGTTGTAAAATCGGAATCCAGTGGAGAGATTGGCAGAGGGGGGTGGCGGAAACAGTAAGGTGAATGAGTCTGGCTGCCGTATTCAGGATGGACTGAAGCGGGGATAGCCTGTGGCGAGGCAGGCCAGTGAGGAGGGAGTTGCAGTAATCGAGTCGTGATATGATGGAGTGGATGAGCTGTTTAGTGGTTTCTGGGGTTAGGAACGTGCAGATTTTGGCGATGTTGCGGAGGTGGAGTCTGCACGAGTTAGTTAATGATTGGACTTGGGGCTGGAAGGATAGGTTGGAGTCCAGAATGACACCAAGTACTCTGGCCTGCGGGGCGGGTTTGATGGTGGCGTTGTTGGACATGGAGAAGTCAGTGGGGGGGGGGGAAAAAGACTAGGAGCTTGGTTTTGGAGAGGTTCAGGTTAAGGAAGTGGAGTGACATCCAGTCTGATTTGTCGTTCAGTAGGTTTGTGATTCGGGCAGAGACCGAGGGGGTGAGGTGGGGGGGTTGAGAGATAGATTTGTGTGTCGTCGGCATAGAGGCGATAGTTGAATAGAGGCCTGTTTTTTTTGGTCTGGTCAGGTTTTCCTAAGCTTGGTGGCTGATTTCTCCTGTCTGCCTCTGGAAGAAGCTTCCAGAAATAGCTGGGAAAGTCAGCCATTTATGAATATTTAAAATCGGACCTCAGCCAATTGCTGGGAAGGGGCACCCAGAAGGTGGATGGGGAGAAGATAAAATGTTTGAGAAGCTTGTTAGGACATGTTATCCCCCTGCGGCTACTGCCCCCTGGAAGGCAGCCAGTGTGTATTACTGGGAAGAGATGCTGTTGGGCCTCAGCTTGTATTTAGCTGAGGGCCTGGAGAAGATTGCTAAAGAGATTTTTTGCTGGAGGGCACAGCCCTTGAGAGGGATATTTTATCTCCCTCACTAAAGAGGGTCATGTGGAAGCTTGGTAGCAGACAGCTCCTAGGACACTGTGCGCATGGCCTGTTCTGGGACATCCCCTAGCCTGTGTTGTTGATGTGCCTGAACTGCATCTGTGGCTGGTCACTTCTGTACTATTCTGGGAAAACTTGTTTATTCCTTAGCGACCCCTTTAGGGGTAGCACTACAGTGCCCTTACAGTGCATGGATATTAGTGCACCGCCACTCCAATCATTATGTATTGCACTCCCACCACATAGCAGGTCACAAACGCAGATACCTGTATTGTGGTGTGCAGGTACATTTAATGCATTTTAAACCATTCAAAGGCTGCCCGAATACATAGATTAAACTAAATGCTGAAAGATGGAAAGACTAATCATGTAAAAGCTACATGATATGTGTAACACCCTGCTATAATGTAAGTTGCAGGATGTTAAAACAAACATAAGGTGGCAGTGTCCTGCAGCTCAATGATACTCAGAGTCTGCTGAAAAGCCTCATGGACTTTGTAGTCCTGACACACCGATCCCCAACAATTCCCAGAGGAGCTGGCGTGTGGGCGGGTATTTTTATATACAGAAGCATAGGAGACTGGACAGAAAGTGAGCGGGGCAGAGAGCTGGAAAGCAGGAGTAAAGAGCTGTGCGGAACGCCAGAATACCTGACCAAGCCGCAGTGTGTTAGAGAGAAGCTAGGAGGGATTGTTGACCACCAGCATTGCCAACCTGTCTTGAGGGACATCCTGCCGGCAGGCAATCCAGAGCACTGTGACCAGACTGAACGGCTGCAGGTGGGATTGAAGAACCGTTGGGCCCCTCCCCCAAGAGACTGCTGGGACCTGCTTGAAGCCACAGATCGGGTGAGAGTCCCATAGACCAGCCAAGCAAGTGAACCTTTACAATCCTTTCCAGTTTTCCAATTTCCTGCACACAGTTGCGGACACTGAATATAGCCAACACAGGTTGCGGCCTAGTTCCCCTGGCCTATTACTGAACACATTCCAAGCATAATTCAACCATCAGAGCTGAACACAACACACGCCCTCTGGGGGGCAAATCCACATTATTCGTTCCCTTGCCTTTCAAGCCTTCCCTTTTTAAAAAAGAACACTTTTCACCATGGCCATTGGCTACTGTAGCCTGGGGAAGAGTTGCCCTTGCCAGAAATTGTTCTTGCCATCCTTTGATAGCTTTCTTCACTAAAGTGTGCACTCTGCTTAGTGCACTTAAGGGATATCATCAAGTCAAGTGCCTCCTTGAAGCAATAGCACCTGAATCTTGCTTTGCTGTATTAAATCCTTTAAAGGAACTGCCACCTTTCTGTCATCAACCCAAGAATCTCTTGTGCACCAGCTGGGCAGAAGGTTCTTCAGTGTACTTAAGGGACATCGACTGCCCTGGTTAAAAGAGCTCTTTACTTAGAGTAGATAAGAGTGATAACTTCCATTACATGCGCACATAATGCTTCATGTGGTCTTCCTGTGCTTACAGCCAAGTTCACCATAAACTACATACCAGTTCACTCCAATTTGTGTACTAGTCTATTTGCTGGCGATCATTTACTCTGGTTAGAAGAGTACTGTGGTGTCAGAAGCAGGGGCGGACTGACCACTTGGCAACTTGGGCACTGCCCAAGGGCCTGGGTTCAGTAGGGGGCCCTATGAGATGCCTCTGGTACCTTTTTCATAGGCTTTTTTGAGTTTGGGCAAGGACATAGGGGCCCCATGATCCCCTATTGCCTGGGGGCCCCATGAATTGTCAGTCTGCCCCTGGCCAGAAGTTGATCCAGGGAATATCCGATTGCCTCTTGGGGATCAGGAAGGAATTCTTTTCCCAGCAGGAGCAAATTGGATCATGCTTCGCTGAGTTTTTTTGCCTTCCTCTGGATCAACTGTGGGCAGGGGCGGACTGACAACTCATGGGGCCCCCGGGCAATAGGGGATCATGGGGCCCCTGTGTCCTTAACCAAACTCAAAAAAGCCTATGGGGGGAAAAAAAAAAAAAAAAAAAAAAAAAAGTGTACCAGAGGCATCTCATGGGCTCACTACTGACCCTGGGCCCTCGAGCAGTGCCCGAGTTTCCAAATGGTCAGTCCGCCCCTGACTGTGGGGGTAGTATAACTTCTTTTTGTAATGGTTGAACTTTTGTCTTTTTTCAGCCAGACTAACTATGTAAGAAGGGGTTGAGCTTTCAGAGTGTGGTCCAGAAAGATAGAGAGCCCATATATAACTCAGCAACTCAGAAGTTAGTGCTACATATATGTGTGCAAACAGCCTTCTCTACTTACAGCAGCAGGTCCCAAGCCTTCTAGCTGAAGCAAAAGCCACACACAGAAACCACCTAAATTTGACCTACAGTATATCAATCTCTTGCATTCCCTGTACAGCAGAGCCCAGACTGACAAGGAGATACAGTTTAATGAGCCTACCAGCAGTGCCCACAAGAACATGCTATCAGGGGGAGAGTGCAAAGTAACAGGTCAACTCATAAGTCTACCACTTCCTTTCACTGGTGTCCAATCATAGGCTGGTTATGGTAGGAGATTTGCCAATGTTAAATACCTACAGCAGGAAAAAAAAAATAAAAAAAATTCAGGTCTTCTCACCTAGTAGATAGGATTGTGCTGTGTAAATCTCGGGACTGGATGGGCAGAAATGCCATCTGTCTTTAGCCAGTTACCTGTGTTCAGGTTTGGTGGTCCTACTAAAAGGATATCTACATTACCATATATGAAGGGGCGCCATAGCTGTACTTAGGGCAGCACAGTAATCCCTTTTTTCAAATCAATGGGCTATGACTGACTAAAGTTGGCCATACAGACACACTTTGTTCGACCTGCAGAGAAAAAAAACAAAAAAAACACACAAATAGCCTGGATGATGAATCACCCCTGGCAATGGCCACCAGAAAACCCAAACAGCGGGTGTATCAGATTGGGTGAGGGCGCTATTCAGATGACAGTTTTCTGCCTTACTCCTTCGATTTTTTTTAAGTGATGGATCCTGGGTGCATGACAGGGCCACCCACTAAGCAAATTTAAGCTGGTTCATCTGGACCAGTCAAAATTTGCACAGTCCATGGTCAACTTAAGTGTTTACCTGCTGGCTTTATGTCAGATGCTACAATCAACAGATTCACAAAAGCACCAGAACTCCACATCACCTACCGGAAATTCTTCCAATTCCCTTCTGGCTCTTCCCTGCATCACCAGCAATGTGTGCCCCCAGACCGTGCCCAATCAGATGGACGTCATGCATTGGATAGTCAAACACTGCCTGAGAGAGATGAACCCATTTAGTCTGCCATGCTCTGAAATTTGTGTTTTTAGCAATGTCCTCCACCACCACCTCTATTTTCCTAGATTACCATTAGAAATATTGTGAGTTTTTTTTAGAATGCAGTAGATAAGGTAAGATGAAACAATGAGCTTCAGCTCAAGTCTGGCTTACTAGCATGGTGTGTACCTGTATAAAACGCAAGAAAAAGGCAATTTCAGCCCCAAGCACATGGATATTTTTGGATGCTTGTGTGTATTGGGCAAATGATCCTCCACTCCAGTCTACACAGAAACAGTTCACATCTGAGACCTTCAGGAGAGCCTACAAAACAGAGGAAATTATGGAAGATGGGTCATAATTCATAGGACAGTTGCCCAGGTCCTTTCTTGGCACCAACATGGCAGCATACTACCACGTCTATGCAGCCATGGATTGGTGTCAGGACAGGAAAGTTACGGTAAGCATTAGATACAATTTTCTGTTTTCCTGCAATCACACTGACCTGGCACATTTCTACCAGCCACAGCTTGTCCCCAGTCTCGACCAAGTCATGGATGATGAATATGGATTTCCGGCTGGGTTTAAAGTTGGTGCCAAAGATTGTGGAGACGTTGAGAGCTCTAATCACCTGAAAAAGATCAGCTACAATGAAGTCATCAGCTACGAGATCAGCTAAATGGAGTTTGTGCTGCGCCTAAAAATTTACATATAGCAAAATGCATGGTCGTCATTGGAAATGGAGAAGGGCATTTGTTTTTCCAATAATGTAACAGATTTTAAATGCCTCCAAAGAGGTAGGTTTTATTTTAAGCTTTGTTGAGGGTGCCATGTTCTTTAAGCTTTTTTTTTTGTTTTTTTGGGAACCCTAATTAAGTCTGCAGTATTACTGAACAGCGTTCATTGTGCAGCCCATTTTTATAATTCTGGCCACTGTATTGAGCCTGTGGTACCTCTGGAGGAGTTCTCCATTTAACACAGCATAGGTGTTGGTGGAGACTAGAGCAGTGGCATGGCCGATAATAGTCTGACCAGGTTCTACCAGGGTCTATACCAGCAATGGGCAAACTACGGCCCGGCGGACCTTTTAATCCGGCCCGCGGAGCGTGGCAAACATTGGCTGTCAGGATGTAGGTGGGGCAGCGTGACAAACTCCTCTCCTCTCACAGTCCGCCCTGAAGACCGGAACGGCGCGGGAACACGGCGAGAGGAACGCGCGGAGCAAAGGTAAGTGAATTGACACAATATGGGGAATGAATTACTATAGGGGGGATGAATTACTATATGGGGGATGAATTACTATATGGGGGAATATTACTATACTTACTATGGATGGCATGGTAGTGGCTGGGCCGGCCAGCAGCTAGTCCGGCCCCCAGGTCCAATATATGAACCCAATGTGGCCCTCAAGTCAAAAAGTTTGCCCACCCCTGGTCTATACTGTACACTCATTTAACAGCACTCCTTGGTTGGTTGAGTGCCAAGCACATCTGCATAATAAAATGTTATAGTAGGGGTATAGCAATACTTCTCTATAAAATAGGCCCTGTAGAGTCCTGAAATAGTGGTTGGTATTGTACATGTGGCTTAGCTATCATCCCCGTTTTAAATCTCCCCCTGCTTTCCAATTTCATCCAAACAGTTTGCATGCTGCTCATCCCCAAGAGCTGCCAGCTAGATCTACCCTGTACTGGAGCCAAACTGTGGCAACATGGCTCTGGCTGGTTGCTCTGGGGTAAACCAGGAACCCACCCCTCCCACTGACCATCACCACACATCCCCACTAGTAGTCAGCTAAAATTTCCATTTACCATGGGGCTTCTCACATATTGACTGGGTTATCTTTAACTGCTGTGTTGGAAATATCCTCTTAGAGAGCTGAATACAGTCATCAGGAATTCCTCCATGTCAATTAAAAAGCTGCTTCTCTGCACCTTTACCCATAATGCCCTGTGGGGCAGCAGGGTCATGGTGCTCCATGTGCTAAAGCATTGGCAAGAGACCCAAACGTAATTTTACTTTTGCCAGGAAGAATAAAAAAAGGACACAGTGGGTTGATTTACTAAAACTGGAGATGGCAAAAATTGTATAATGTATGGCCAGCCTTAGAAGTAGATTGGCTAACATACACAGCTGGACCAATTCTAGTAAATCAACCCCAATCTCAAATGATCAAACAACACCCTTGCCATTCACAAGTTCTACTCCAATGACTATCAACAATAGGTTTTAGGTTTCATGCTCAATAGAAGATGACCAACAGAGCTAGCCAGTAATTGCAGAAAACAGTATCTTGTAATGTGTTATTAAGCTAAATGTCATCTTATATTGAATGAATATGCATCTCTATTGAAAGAATGCATCTCAGTAAATTAGAATATCAAAAAGTTAATTTCAGTAATGCAATTCAAAAAGTGACATTATATACAGTAGATTCCTTACATACAGAGTGATATTTCAAGCATTTTTTAATTTTAATTATTATGGCTTACAGAAAGTGAAAACCAAAATTCAGTAACTCGGAAAATTAGAATTTTGCATAAGACCAATAAAAAAAAAAAAAATTTTAATACAGAAATGCTGGCTTACTGAAAAAGTATGTCCATGTACAGTATAGTACGCATTCAATACTTGGTCAGGGATCCTTTTGCACGAATTACTGCATCAATGGGGCGTGGCATGGAGGTGATCAGCCTGTGGCACTGCGGAGGTTATGGAAGCCCAGGTTGCTTTGATAGCGGCCTTCAGCTCTTCTGCAGTGTTGACACACCAGACCCACATTCCTCTTGACAATACTACACAGATTTCCTATGCAGTTTAGGTCAGGCGAGTTTGCTGGCCAATCAAGCACAGCAATACCATGATTGTTAAACCAGGTATTGGTACTTTTGGCAGTGTGGGCAGGTACCAAGTCCTGCTGGAAAATGAAATCACCATCTCCATAAAGCTGGTCAGCAGAGGGAAGCATGAAGTGCTCTAGAATTTCCTAGTAGAGGGCTGCCCTGACTTTGGACTTCATAAAACACAGTGGACCAACACCAGCAGATGGCATGGCTCCCAAAATCATCACTGACTGGGGAAACTTCACACTGGACCTCATGCAACTTGGATTCTGTGTCTCTCCACTCAATCTCCAGACTCTGGGACCTGGATTTCCAAATGAAATGCTAAAATTTATTTTCATCCAAAAACAGGACTTTGGACCACAAGTCCTTGTTCACCTTTTCCTACCACACTTTTTTCCTTCCACTCAACGTTCCATTAATATGCTTGGATACAGAACTCTGAACAGCCAGCTTCTTTAACAAGGACCTTTTGCGACTTACCCTCCTTGTGGAGGGTGTCAATGACTGTCTTCTGGACAACAGTCAAGTCAGTCTTCCCCATGATTGTGTAACCTTCTGAAGCAGACTGAGTCCATTTAAAGGCTCAGGAAACCTTTACAGGTGTTTTGAGTTAATTCACCGATTAGAGTGTGACACCAGGAGTTTACAATATTGAACTTTGTCACAATATTTACATTTTCTATCATACTGAATTTTGGGTTTCTACTAACTGTAAGCCATAATCATCAAAATTAAAAGAAAGAAATGCTTGCAATGTATCACTCTGTGTGTAATTAATCTAGATCATAGAGGAGTTTCACTTTTTGAATTGAATTACTGATCTAAATTAACTTGTTCTGTCTCTCCAATCTAAGCATTGATAGTGTGATCTCTGTAACTTACAGTTGTGATGAGATAGCGATAACTCCAATCTTAGTTGAATATCACAGGCAGTGACTCAATCCAGAAGACATCTTGTGAAGTTTATTCCATAAACAGAGAATCTTACAACAATGAACTTGGATAGGTCAAAAGATCATACTGTGATCTTCTTCATGACATGAGGCTTGAAGCTGAAATGCCTTACTGGGAAAAAGGGTGGGGCTATCTATACAGCATGAACTAAACCAGAGGAAAGGGAGGAGCAGAGACAAAATACAAAGAACACTTAAAAGGCATATGACATAACTTTGGGATGATATTCTAATTTATGGAGGTGCACCTGTATACACACCGACTCACTAAAATATGTCCGCATGTCTAGTTTGTTGTGAACCCTTTCCCCACCATTGCTCATTAGCAGTTGGTTGCCTTTTTGCCATTGGTCCCACCATGGTAATTCTCATTGCCTAACCCCATTAGGAGATTCCCCCCCTTCCATATCCATTTTGTCCTGTCACTCAACAAAAAAAGTCATTTACCCAGTGGAGCCAGACAGTAATAAGACCCGACAGCTTTCAGGAATTTAACCACACAATAGAGGGGGGAACCTTTCCTCTCCTGTGTGCAGCCAGCTTGGGGCAGACTTACTTGGTACTGGTTGGGATTCTTTACAGTATAGAGCAGGAATCGAACGTTGACCACCTCTGGTGCCAGTGCTAAATGATGTATAGGTCTGTCCACTGTTACAAAGGAGGAAGGGTCATATGTGAAACATCCCAGCCTGGAGTAGCAGATTTGAGCCGCTAGACAGAGAAACAAGAGGGATAGGATTATGGATTGTTCCTTCATGATAACATCTTGAGGAAAAATTTACTGAGCAGCCAAGGACAGCTAAACAAAACAAAAAACAAGAAAACTCAACATGGAGAATGCTTCTAAGAGGGCCTTCTCATCCTATCTTGGATACATATATGAAAAAACAGTCCCATAATAAGCATGTTGCCAATAAAGTCTCATGTCCCACATACTGGGCAACTATCCAAAGAAAGTATGTGAATGGCCCTCTTGCTGGTGTCTGGATTAAATATCACCAAGGAGGTACAATTATGCATGAGTAAGCATAGGCATAGAATGTCAAAGCCATTAGAATGCTTAACCCCTTGACGCCGAGCGCACGCAAATATGCGGCCTCTCGGCTTTGATGCCCAGCGGCTGCATATTTGCGTGCAATTAGAAAATACACATGTGCTGAGAGCACGCGCCCTGCATGCTCCCAGCACATATATCCGTGACTCACGGAAAGGTCACGATCTCCCTTTTCGATCGGGACCTTTTCCGATCATGTGACTGCTGTGACGGTCGAATCACATGACCCTAAAACCCCTCCCGCCTCCTGAAACACTTAAAGGGCCAGGAGGCACCAGCATGAAGAGGTTAAGCAGTATGTACAGTAGATATGGTTTTCAATACTTTTCAGTAACCGACCTGAAACAAGCATGCAGGGCAGAGACTTGGACTCTAATCAGCATTAGCATGACAGCCAGAGACAGTGGTGTAGCATTGGGGGGCAGCCGGTGCAGTTGCCCCGGGCTCAACATTTAGAGGGGCGCAGACAGGGTCAGTGCCACCAGAAGGCAAACTCCTCCATTCTGCGCCCACTAGGAGAGGAGTGTGAGTGTGGTGAGTGAGTGTGTGGTCAGGCCTATGGTTCTAGTGAAGGAGGCTCCCTGCTGGTTGCCTTGCTCCAAGGGCTGAAAACCCATGCTACACCACTGGCTAGAGAACCAACATTCTCAAAAAAGGAGGTAAGACAGTGGTGGCACCCAAGCTCTTTTTAACCTGTGCATACACGTATCAAAATTTGACTGGTAACTGCTGTAAGAATAAAGTAGCACCACATCGGAGATCTCAGCATCAACATGACTTGTGTGGATGCGGAGACCTGGATCTGTGAAGTTCCCCCCCTCATTCAACCTGCTGGTTGGAAAAGATAAAAAATAAATAATATAGATGAAAAAACCTCCCAGTGTATACCCAGCTTTAAAAAGTAGAATCCAAGTCAGGAACTCATTTATAGGGTGTTGCTTCCCAGAATTGCCTTTGGAAACAAGTCAGCAGTGGCAGCTCCCATGTTTCTGTTCCAAAACTGGCCACAGATGGATCACAATTCATCCAGTTTATCAGGGAATGGCTGAATGTGAGCCATGTATGGCCATCCCCATTCAACAGAAGTCTATCCTTACATCAACTTCTGTGGAACAGGAACGTAAGAAAACTTGTTGATCAGGGGCCATAGATTTGGAAACAGAAGCTGGAAACTCCACACAATGGAAACCAGTCACTATATAAATGGGAAAAAGTTATGGGTTCATCTTGAACTCCTCCTGGCTGTGCCCCTCTGACATATGTTGCCCTGCCTATGGGGCTTTATCATAGAGCAATCCGATATAAATACACAAAATCCCATAAAAAACACAGTAAACGGCCATATAGAGTTTCTGTATCAGTAACATTGTGTAACCTTCAGCAATAGCATGCAACTCCAACCTGCAGCAAGCAAGGCCACCAGACTATTAGCATGCATTAAAAAGAACATTTACTCAGATAAAACTATCATTCTACCACTTTACTAAAGGCCACATCCAGGGGCGGACTGGCAACTCATGGGGCCCCCGGGCAATAGGGGATCATGGGGCCCCTGTGTCCTTGCCTAAACTCAAAAAAAGCCTATGAAAAAGGTACCAGGGGCATCTCATGGGGCCCCCTACTGACCCCGGGCCCTCGGGCAGTGCCCAAGTTTCCAAATGGTCAGTCCGCCCCTGGCCACATCTTGTGTGTGCCATCCAGTTGTGATCAACAATCTTCAGGAAGGATGTATTGGTACTAGAGAGAGTCTAGGGAAGGACAACAAAGCTAAAAAGGGCTGGAGGACCTCAGTTAGGAGGAATGACTACAAACATTAAACTTCTTCTTCCTGAAGACGAGACACTTATAGGGATATCATAGGGAAATTCGAGTCCTTGAATATCTGGTGACAGATCGCTCTGGAGTGTGGCCCATGGGACACCATCCTGGTAGGAGGTCATATAGGGTTGCCACCTCTTCCCTTTAAACCCGAACACATTCATTACACAGGTTCTGTGGCTGATTAAGTTGGTAATTAACCACTTCCAGTCCGGACACTTTCACCCCCTTCCAGACCAGGGCAATTTTCAGCTTTCAGCGCTATCACACTTTGAATGACAATTGCGCGGTCATGCAACACTGTACCCAAATTAATTTTTTACCATTTTTTTGAGACAGATAAAGCTTTATTTTGGTGGTAATTATTCACCGCTGGGATTTTTATTTTTTTTGCTATGTAAATGAAAAAGTCCCAAAATTTTGAAAAAAGTTTTTTTTTTATAAAATTTTGCAAATAAATAATATGTCATTAATCTTTGCCAAAATTTATTCCGTTATCTTTTTAGTAAAAAAAAAAAATCCAAATTCCTTTATAACCAAAAATTATAATTTTTATATTATTTTTTTTACATACTGTCACCCTAGCAGTACAGTGTCACCATGGTGACACTGTACTACTTGTGGGGGACGATGAAGATTTATTTATTTATTTATTTATTTTTTTTTACACACACTGATTGCATTTACACCCATATAGGATGTAAAAGCAATCATTTCTCCTTCTCTCTGGCTGCATTCTTGCACTCATTGAGAAGTACTGTGTGAGCTGTGATTGGTCACAGCTTGTCACATGGTACAAGGCTGTTATGAATAGCCTTGTACCATGTGACCTCTGTGATCATTCACAGATTTCACACGTAGTAAGCAATGATGTCACAAGTGACATCTTGCTTACTACTTTGTATGTGATCACTGATTGGCCGATCAGTGATCACATGATCGGGACCTCGTACAGAGGTCCCATCCGACGATCGGTGTTTCACTGTGTCCGGAGGACACAGCGGGCACCGGATCGCGGTGCTGCGCGCTCCCAGGGAGCGCGCACAAGCAGGGTGTGGGGAGGCCATTTATAAACGGACACCCGACCCTGCACTGCCACCGTCCGACCGTTTATATACAACGGCCAGATGGGAGGTGGTTAAACACACTTAGTGTCTTATCTGCATTAAATTAGCCCAGTGTTTCTCAACTCCAGTCCTCATGGACCCCCAACAGGTCATGTTTTCAGGACTCCCTCAGATGAAACAGCTGTGGTAATTACTAAGGCAGTGAAACTGATCAAATCACCTGTGCAAAATAATGGAAATCCTGAAAACATGACCTGTTGGGGGTCCATGAGGACTGGAGTTGAGAAACACTGAATTAGCCCCAGTCATTAATATGTGTTTGGGTTTAAAGGGATGAGGTGGCAACCCTAATGTCATAGGACGTCCTCCCAGGATAATGGGGATCCTGCTCGACCGTCATCTTACAAAAGACTGGGCGGGAAGGAGTTAAGCTTTGGTAATAAAACCTGGAAGCGGATTGGTTTCATGCCGAGCTCTGATGAAGGGATGCCCTTCGAAACGCGTCAGTGGAACTGAGTATCTACCCCTATGATGGGATTCACGCTGGCTCCTTATCTTTCAAGTCTCTCTGAGGACTCACATGCCTGATTGTATTCGCGGTTTGTATCATTTTATAATGAATACATTTTGGTTACTGAGGTAATGCGCTAGGTTGGTGCGCTTCTCGATTTCTTTGTTCATGCTGAGCTACACCAGATTTTGCACCCTCCAGGTTTAGTAAATCGTCCCTATCGGGTAAGACAAACTCATAATAAGTGACAACACATCCATACCTCTAATAGCAGCTGCTATGGACAGCACCAGAATCAGTCTGAAAATCATCTGAAAAAGTAAAAGAAATTTGTTGGTTTACCCAGAATATATATATAAAAAAAAAAATAAATAAAAAAAAATAAATAAAAAAAAAAAAAAAAAAAAGGGAGGAGATCTGTACCGACAGATACAAAGACTGGTGTACATAGCCTGAAGACGCTAATCCCCTGGCTGTCACGCTGATACTCCAATGTCATTGAGTGGCTGACCTGAAACAAGCTAGTGATGCATCTGCGTGTGTCAGCAGCTATTGATTGTCAATTATTTCCCATGCTGCTCTAGGCAAGATCAGGTTCCACCAGGGGCAGACTGACCATTCGAGCACTCGAGGGCCCAGGGTCAGTAGGGGGCCCCATGAAATGCCCCTGGTACCTTTTATAGGCTTTTTTGCATGTGCTTTGAGTTGGGACAAGGACACAGGACCCCATGATCCCCTATTGCCCGGGGGCCCCATGAGTGGTTAGTCCGCCCCTGGATTCCACATTCACATCCCAGGTGCTGGCTATGGAAAATATTTTTCCTTTTTTTTTTAACCACTCGAGGGCCCGGAGTCAGTAGGGGGGCCCCATGAAATGCCCCTGGTGCCTTTTATAGGCTTTTTTGCGTGTGCTTTGAGTTTGGGCAAGGACACAGGGGCCCCATGATCCGCTATTGTCCGGGGGCCCCACGAGTGGTCAGTCCGTCCCTGGGTTCCACATTCACATCCCAGGTGTTGGCTATGGAAAATATTTTTTCCTTTTTTTTAACCAATCAAGGGCCCAGGGTCAGTAGGGGGCCCCATGAAATGCCCCTGGTACCTTTTATAGGCTTTATTGCGTGTGCTTTGAGTTTGGACAAGGACACAGGGACCCCATGATCCCCTTATTGCCCGGGGGTCCCATGAGTGGTCAGTCCATCCCTGGGTTCCACATTCACATGCCGGGTGTTGGCTATGGAAAATATTTTTTCCTTTTTTAACCACTTTAAGACCGCCCCATAGCGGCTATGTTGTGCAAAAATCAAGATAATACACACGGTCTTGCATTTCCGGGGCGCGCACGCCGCCCTACCTGTGCCACCATTGGCTCCTGAGGATGTCAATCACCGGATCCCGGACGGTTGGGACTCGGTGATCCTCGGCGAAGCTGACAGGGGAGAGATCGGTGTGTAAAAAGTGCTGCTTTTCTCTGCACGGCAGGTCAACCCAGTAAAACAGCACATAGGTGTCCTTTTATGAAACGCAGATCAGCAGCGATCCTAAGGATGGTGGCCGGTTTCAGATCATTCGTGGTTCAGGAAACAGATGATCAGCAGAGAACATTCTTCACGGATCATCTCAGCACACAGAGAATCTTTTACTGACGGCCAGAGTATGGAGGAGCGATGTCAGCCCTTCACTGGCGATCTGCGGAAAATTCTCCAACCCAGAGGTGGAGCCGCAAACGGGGGAGCCGCAAAGCAAGCAGCAGTAACATGCCACTGCTTAGTAAGCTGTGTGTTTGACTGATCGCTCTGTTCTCACCCACGCAGGACATTCTTACAGCGGCTATTTTTGGCTTTTGACTTTTTTTTTTTTTTTTTTTTTACAGCCAGTAAACCCCCCCAGCATGTTATCCTATGTGTCCATACACACAGACTGTAATCAGCATATTTTGGCTGGACCCCCCCCCCCCCCAGAACTAGTGGATTTCTAGTGGAGTTTTTTTTAGTAGTAAAAACCGCTCTAATGCTGTAAAAACCTGCGTTTTTGTACTTTTTTTGACAAAAAACAAAAAAAAAACAAAAAAAAAAATTAAAAAGCGAAAAAAAAAAACCACAGGAAAATGCTGCTAAACTGTCTCCTCTGAGAATGCCAGAGAACTGAGCACCACATCTTAAAATAGTGAAGCGCCGAAATTAATACCCTATATACATATATTAAAGTACCATCAAAACCATAATATTAAAGTACCATCTAAAAAAACAAAAAGCTTTAATCTATCAGTGAAATATTATAAATGATAAATATAATAAAAGAGTGACATATATAACTCATAATAATATAAATCCGTGATCAAAATTAATATGCGACAAAATTTATATTCCCCTAATTATTCCATCCATCAGATTAATCAGTGATACTTAATCAAAATCAGTGATTATTATATTCAATAATACAAAAAAAATATATATCCGTGATGAGTATGTGACAAACCTATATAATTATATTAAAAATGATGATTATTAATCAAAATAAGTGATTATTAATTTCTGTGAAAAACCATATATCAAAATATTTCATAAAAAAAAAATATATTAAATCCACTGCTTCTTGTGATATATACATATAAACCAACACTGCCTAAAATAAGCAAAAAAAGTCCATGCAATAATGTGAAAAAAAAACTCTGATCTTCACTTCTAGTGCTCAAAAGGAATCCTCCAATGGCAGCAATGCCTGCTCACCTCCCCACCTCGACCCACACAGGGCCACAAGGCTATAGCTCTCCTCAAAGGCAATCCTTTAATCCAGGCAGCTCAGCAAGGGATCACAGGACTTCCACTCCACCCAAACGTCATATAGGACACAAACAGAACCTCCCATAGTGTAATATTGTTTCATTGGACACTTAGTACAACATATTGTTTCCACTCACATTTGTTTCCTGTTACAAAAACGCTTTCCACCTCATTCCATGGGTGTATTCACATGCAGGAAGGGAAACCAATATGGCCGCTGCGTCCCCACGTGACCGGAAGTGACGTATCTCTAAACTGGGAATGGCGTACCGACGCGTTGCGTCACGTGCGTCGTGACTTCATCACGGATTTATATTATGAGATATATGTCACTCTTTTATATTTATCATTTATGATATTTCACTGATAGATTAAAGCTTTTTGTTTTTTTAGATGGTACTTTAATATTAGGGTTTTGATGGTACTTTAATATATGTATATATAGGGTATTAATTTCAGTGCTTCACTATTCTAAGGTGTGGTACTATATGACTTAATGGTTAAGGCAGAGTGACAGCAGCTGTTAGTATAGGGATCCAATTCATATTAAGCGCAGGAGGATATTCCCATTTTTTAGAGAACTGAGCAGCGGTCATTTACCACTGCATGAGAATAGGACACTCCCTAACACACAGTTAACCCTTTGATTGCCCCAGATGTTAACCCCTTCCTGCCCAGTGTCAATACAGTGTCAGTGCTTTTTATTAGCACTGATCACTGTATTTGTGTCACTGGAGATGTCAGTGACACCACGTCAGTCCCCCCCCCCCCCGTGTCAGAATGCCAGCCACAGTCCTGCAATAAGATACTGACCGCTGCTATTACTAGTATATATATATATATATATATATATATATATATATATATATATATATATATATATATATATATATATATATATATCCAGAATGTATATTGCCATGTATATATGCTAGAGACAGGCAGGGAGGTGTACGTTTTTTTCTTCATAAGAACAAGTTAGTTGTCATGAGGGACAAGTAGAATGGGGTCCCGATTTAGTCCCTTGGCAAAAGGAAAAAAAAAAAACCGTTCCACACCCCTCCAGTGCAGTTCAGTATTTTCTTCTCCATTTAAAATGATAAGTTCACCTTTAGTAACATGTTACCCAGCCACACCTCAACCAGATCCCCCATTGTGACAGCGGATGGAGATCCTTTCCCCACACCCAGCTGTCACAATTCAAAAACAGCGCAGCCGTGCAGGGCTCACCCACACAGCCCTGTCATTCCTTCAGTTTCCTGCGAATGAACTACAAGTACCATCAGCCACTGCAGCAGATGGCTTGTAGTTCTCAATAAACTGTGAGGGCGCTGGTGAACGACATCTAGTAATATATGGATCTTACTGGACATTAGTAACGGTCTGTCCATAGGGGAGGTTTGGGCAGTCAGCTTTGCAGGAGCCTGGTATTACACCCACAATCTGATCACAGGTGCAATACTCTGCAGGCTCCTATGAAAAATAAATTATGCACTTTTTTTTCAGTGTTACTAAACCCAGGACCCTACATTCACTTTATCTGGTCTCTCACAGAACAAGGAAATGCAATTATGTTAGTCAATATAAACTGCTAAATACATGTGCCTTCTATCAGTGTCCAGCTGAGCAATGGTTAAGCTTGTAGGAGGAGTTTTCATCCTGCTCCAATTGTCCTATAAGGCTGCATGACCCCTGACCCTGTCTGTATAGTGCTGATTGGCCCTGGGCTGATCACATGCACCCTCAAGAAGAAAAAAAGAAAAAAAAAAAGGATTGCAAACACCTCTGTAGCAATATGCACCAAACAGAGCATGTGCAGAGTGCCTCCTATGGCTCTGTACTATCAGCAGATGGATTGGAGACAGAAGAAGGGGAGCATCAGAGAAGACAGGATTAAGCAGCCATTTTACACAATGCAGAGGATTAACCCCTTAGGTTCCACAGTGAGTATAACCAGCATGCTTTGCTGCATCTACAGACTGATTGTACTGTTGTGGGTTTAGTAACACTTTAAATTAAAAAAATAAAAAATTACGTGCACATTTTTTTTTTCAAAGTGAACTTATCCTTAAGGGCTCGTTTAACTTAGCTGTTTTACCAACGCTTGCCAAACGCCTCTTATAGCATTTGCGGAGCGGCACCATAGACTTGAATAGGAGGCTTCAACGCCTCCTGACTCGACCAGAGGCGTCCGTTTTGCCGCGACGCAAACGCTCCTGTTAGGCTATGTTCACACTAGCCTTGTTTGCTAGCGGCAGAGAGGCATTTGGGAAGTGTTTTTACCGCTTCCCAAACACCTCTGCCAATTCTGCACATTACAGCACATGGTGCTGTTCTAACGGGAGCGTTTGCGTCGCGGCAAAACGGACGCCTCTGGTCGAGTCAGGAGGTGTTGAAGCCTCCTAATCTCATCTATGGTGCTGCTCCGCAAACGCCCGGCATTTGCGGTGCGGTTGCGACGTGGTTGCGGAGTGGTAACACCACTCAAACTGCATTATAGGCGTTTGTGGGGCGTTATTAACGCTCGGCAAATGCCTAGCAACTTCCGCTAAACCGCTCATGCAGCATTTGCGGAACGTTAAAAAACGCTCCGCAAACGCCGGACCAACGCTTGCCAAACGCTATAGGGGCGTTTGGCAAGCGTTGGTTAAACAGCCAAGTGTGAACGAGCCCTTAGAACAGCACCATGTGCTGTAATGTGCAGAATTGGCAGAGGCGTTTGGGAAACGCCTCTCTGCCGCCTACACACAACGCTAGTGTGAACGTAGCCTTAAGTTGCTCGGAAATAAACGTCAGGGTTGACAGAACCCCATCTTTGCAGAGGAACTGACACTCCAGCATCTGCACCACATTTTTCTTCATTTATTTTTATTTTATTTTTTTTTATTTCAGGTACTTATATAGCTCCGTCAATGTACTCCGCACTTTACATACATATATATTGTACATTCACATCAGTCCCGCCCTCGAGGAGCATACAATCTAAGGTCCCTAACTCAAATTCATACATACACATACTAGGGACAATCTAGACAGGAGCAAATTCACCTACCAGCATGTCTTTGGAGTGTGGGAGGAAACCAGAGTACCCGGAGGAAACCCACGCAGGCACAGGGAGAACATGCAAACTGCAGGCAAGTGGCACTGTGGTTGGGATTCAAACCAATGACCCGAGTGCTCCCAGGAAGAAGTGCTAACCATGTAGACTGAAATATTCACAAACCAGAAGTGTTCAATACCTCCAGCTTTCAGAATTGAGCACACAGATGCTTCATACCAAGGGAAAAAAAAAAAAAAAAAAAAAAAAAAAAAAGGAGGAGAGAAGGGGTCTACTATTTAAGTCCCCATGCACACGGGGCGTTTTAATAACGCGGGTAACATTAGCTGTGTATAGTCACATTAAAAACGTGAATTATTTAGCCACATCTTATTTAGAGGATTTTTTTTTAACTGAAAAAAAAAAATTTGGGGGGTAAAGTTAAACAAAAATGCTGGTTTGCCATGATTTACCGCGTTTGGCCAGCTAAAAAAACCTCCTTTAGAACCCACTAGTCCTGGGTTTTTTTTCCCCAGCCAAAAAACATTGATTCCAGTCTATGTGTGTATGGACACATAGGATAATATGCTGGGGGGGTTTACTGGCCGTAGGGAAAAAAAAAAAAAAAAGTCATAAGCCAAAAATAGTCGCTGTAAAAATGTCAAGTGTGCATGAAGACTAATAAATAAAACCCACATGACTAAACATCCCTTTGAACATTTTTTTTTTTTTTTTTTTTTGGGGGGGCATTTTTTTTTTTTTTTTTTTTTTAAAGTGTATGTCAAGTTCAGAAGCCCCACATCAGTATACATTAGGGCTCATGTACACTGCAGCTGATAAACTGAGGTTCAGGAACTGTTCTGCATTTTTTCCAGCAGCCCCTGAACTCTCCCTAATGTTCTCCTATGTGTCCGTGTACACATCGTCCTTTACAGGCTTTTTTTTTAGGAACGCACCAAACTTGCGTTCAGCAGTAGATTTTATCAGCGTTTCAAACACCAAACACTTGTAAATGCAGCTAACCACGTTTATAAGAGTGTGCGTTTAGAAGCTTTTATTAACTGTTCCATGTCCAGATGCTGTCCGAAGCCTTTTTTCATCATCAGAAATGCATGCAAAGCGTTTTCCATGTATTCAGATGGACCCGGTACTCCAGCGCAGTCAGTTCCAGGTTTCGCGTGAAGGAAACAATGGTAGAACGCGCCGCATTATGCTCATGATGGGATCCATAGTGACTACAACCAGAAAAGACCGGTCATCTCAACACATACTGCTCTCTCTGCTTCTGCTCTCTATTCCTCTCAAAATGTCTGAAATAGTTAATTTTTTTCCTGTTTTTCAGTGCATTCGAGAAGGTCTCCTGAGGTTATCTTTTAAAAATGCTTCTAAAAACACACATACAGTAAAGCAAATGCGGCTAAACTGACATTTTTTTAACCTACGTTTTCCAGCAGTCAATTTCCATCGTTCAGAAGAGTTTCCCAAACACCCAGTGTACATGGGCCCTAAGTCAGTGAATCAAAGTGCAAATTCCATTGCCTCAAAAATGATATAGTTGAAACAACAACATGCAGGACCACGGTGAAGTTCCCGGCACAAGTCAATGCCTTTGGTCCCACCAAGGATCCTATAGAAACCCCACATCTCATGACAGCAGGCTGATTGCCATACATTTGTGCCATGTACATACTCGAGGTACCCATAACCCCCCAGAAAAAAAAAATTAATAAAAGCTGGGAATAATTTGAACAAAGGCAAATCAGCTGAATACAACATTTCCACAACTCATTGACTGCAGATCCCATAGATGAGAAGCAACAGATCCAGGGTAGTGCAATTACTAATAGTAAAAATAACAGTCAACCAGGGGCGGACTGACCTTTTGGAAACTCGGGCACTGCTCGAGGGGCCAGGGTCAGTAGGGGGCCCCATGAGATGCCCCTGGTACCTTTTTCATAGGCTTTTTTCAGTTTGGGCAAGGACACAGGGGCCCCATGAGTTGTCAGTCCACCCATGCAGTCAACATGCAGCCTTGGACTCCATACAACACCAACCACCCACCCACCAGAGGACCATTCACCTTATACCTTCTCCAAGCGGCCCATGAAGACTATTACACCACCCTGGAGGAATTTGCATTTAACCCTTAGTGGGCTGAGCTGAGGCCGATTAGCCTCGTTAGGAGAATGGTGACCAGCTGAGATTATCTCCATCCAGTTTTTGACCGTTCACCATTAACCATGTGATTGCCCCAATTATTTATAAAGTTGGACTGCAGCCAAAATGTAGTTTTTAATAGAGAGTGGAAAGACTAGAACCCCCAGCAAGTTTTTATGGTCATATCTGTTGGGCAAATGTCCCCTTCGCTTCCTGGGTGGGTCACCAGGAGAGGAAGTGAGAAAACGTCTTGGAAGCACGGACAGCAATGTGTTTTTAGCCATACCAGCTGAGAGACCACTCCATTTGATCAGATTGTCAATCACGGATGGTGTGGGCACTTTGGAGATTTTTCTTGGAGCACTATTTCGGGATTGGAGCACATTTTTATTTTTTTTTGGACTTTTGTTATATGCATATAAATTTGTATTTTTATTGAATTTATCATATATATTTTTTGCGCTGTGTGGTGTTTACATGTGTTTTTAGCACTCTCTGTGTCCCCGCTGATATATTCCATCCTACTTCCTGCACCAGTGCAGACTCTCCAGCAGCACCCATTCCTACAGCCAAGAGGCACTCCGCTCCTCATCATCTCTCTGCTTTCTCATTACACATGAGTGCAGCCAATTAACCCTGGGGGGGGGGGGGTTAGGGAGTATATACTAGTGCAGGCCATACATGGGTCGAATTCCGAACAAATTTTCTTTAGAAAATCGAAGATTTCATGCGATTTGTAATTCGATGGTGCCACCATTGATTTAGAAATTCGACCGACCAAGCCTTCAATTTCACCTCATGTTTATATTTCAGCGCTGAGCGAACTATTGGCGCTTTATAAATACTGTATAATAATAATAATATTTCTCGCATGATTCTCCCATCATTGATTTGAAATTCATTCGTTTTCCAAAAAATTTCCAACATGTCCGATCACTCAGATTCAATGGTCACACGAAAACCGGCCGTTTCTGTGACCGACTAGTGGTGCGAAATTCGAACGAAAATTCTTAGAAAAGATTTTCGAAAGAATATTGTTTCGGAATTCAACCCATGTATGGCCGGCTTATGCAGACCATAGACGGGTCGAAAAACAGCTGTTTTTTTAAAAAAAAAAAAAACTAAAAATCGATCGTTCAATAGGCCGACGTTACCACCAACGGTAAAAAAACTCAGCCGATTTTCGGCCTGTCTACGGCCGGCATTTAATTACTTCTGTCCCTGCAGAGAGCTCTGCTATTATATTTGACATGAAAAAGTATTGCGGTTGCAACAATGTATCTATTTGTATCCATTTCAGATACAGATGGTTTTATTCAGATACAAATAGATACATTGTTGCAACCGCAATACTTTTTCATGTCAAATATAATAGCGGACTGGAATTCTTCTTTTTCTTCTTCTATTTCTTCTTTTTCTTCTTCCTTTCTTCTTTTTCTTCTTTTTCTTCTGCTTCTTCTTTCTCTTCTTTTTTTCTTCTTCTTTTTCTTTTTCTTCTTCCTTTCTTCTTTTTCTTCATTTTCTTCTTCTTCTTTTTCTCCTTCTTCTTTTTTACTTCTTCCTTTCTTCTTTTCTTCATTTTCTTCTTCTTTTTCTTCTCTTCTTCTTTTTTTCTTCTTCTTTTTCTTCTTCTTCTTCTTTTTACTTCTTCTTGCAGGTCACGGCTCATGTGCACATTTTTTATCGGTAAAACGATCGGTCGATGTGCCCATCATTGCTGGGAAAATCGGCTGATCGGCCAAGTATTGCGGTTGCAACAATGTATCTATTTGTATCCATTTCGGATACAAATTCCTCCTCCTCCATTGCCGGGAAAATTGGCCGATTTGTTTCCAACTTTACCGATATAAAAAAGTGCCAAAACCCCGAAAAACGGCTGACCGATTAACCCACTAACAGTGCGAAAATCACCCAATTTTTGTTTGGCTGAAAAATCGGCCGATTTTCGACCTGTCTATGGCCTGCATTAAACCTGCGTCGTGCAGCTCAGCGCAGAAGCCAATCAGCTTTCAGGTTTTATTGCCAAAGCTTAATTGAACAAGCCGAAGTTAGAAGCTGATTGGCTCCCGTGTACAGCTGCACCAGATTCTGCGGTGACGCACTTCCGGTCGGACGCCTTCTTTATTTACATTGGACACCCATGCAAGTACATCTGATCTGAGGTTTGATTTACATGTGATGTACAAGATGATTCTAAATGTGAGCGTATTCCATATGTGATACTTTGGTGAATAAATAGTTGTACACTATGCAAGCATTCACTTCTATTTCCTGAGGGATCCAGTGGCTGCAGCCACCTTATGTGCCTGAAGAGGAGACCTGCTGCCCTGTGATCCTGTGCTGGAATCTGTACATGAGGGGAGGTCAGTGTGGAGGGTTACCTACTATTAACCCCTCGCCTACCGGGCACTTATACCCCCTTATTTACCAGGCCAATTTTCAGCTTTCAGTGCTGTCACACTTTGATTGACAATTGCGCAATCATGCAACATTGTACCCATATGAAATTTTTATCATTTTTTTCTCACGAATAGAGCTTTCTTTTGGTGGTATTTAATCGCTGCTGGGCACTTTACTTTTTGTGCTATTATCAGAAAAAGTGCAAAACAATTTGACAAAAAAAAAAAGTTTCTTTGTTTCTATTATAAAATTTTTCAAACAGGTCATTTTTCTCCTTCACTGATGTGCGTTGATGAGGCAGCACTGATGGGCACTGATAGGCGGCACTGATGGGCACTGATAGGCAGCACTGAAGGGCACTGATAGGCAGCACTGATAGGCAGCACTAATGAGGTGGCACGGATAGGCGGCACTGATAGGCAGCACTAATGAGGTGGCACGGATAGGTGGCACTGATATGCGGCACTGATAGGCGACACTGATAATGGGTACTGATAGACAGCACTGACTGACATCACTGCTGGGCACTGACTGGCGGCACTGCTGGGCACTGACTGGTGGCACTGACTGGCAGCACTGCTGGGCTGCACTGATGGGCACTGGTGGGTGGCACAGGTGGGCACAGGTGGGTGGCACTTCTGGGCATAGGTGGTGACACTGCTGGGCACAGGTGGGCGGAACTTGTGTGTGGCACTGCTGGGCACCGATCATCAGGGAACTGGTGATCAGTGCCCTGATGATCGGTGCCGATCCCCGCTCTGACAACTGCTGGTTTTCGGCAGTACTTTCCTCACGATCTGACAGCGTGAGGAAAGTGCAGCCGAGAACCAGCATTTGCATTTCCCGGTGATCAGCGTGTCATTGGACACAGCTGATCACGTGGTAAAAGGCCGCTGTGATTGGCCTTTTACCACGTCACATGATCAGCTGCATCCGTAGGACACAGCGATCACGGAGATCGCCGGGGGGCACGCAGGAGAGCGCGTTCTGGGAGGACGTCATATGACTCCCACCCAGAACTGGCCGGCTGCAGTGCAGCCGTCATTCGGCTATCTGCGGTCGGCAAGTAGTTAAGGGTCCATGTGTTAGTGATCCTGAAGGCCGTATGACCCTGTGCGGGTCGCAAGAGGGAGGTGAGCGGGCAATTCAGCCATTTTTGGATATCTCTGCACATTCATCAGCACTTTTTTTTTTCTTCAAGAATTGCTGTGGACTTTATATATGTTTTTTTGTATATTGTCAGGTGTTTTACACCTCACGGGACTTTATATATTTATTCATGTTTGTTTGCATGATCAGTTCTTAGTTTATGCATTTATTGGGATGCACGTGTGTGTTGTGTCATATGGTGGGAACTGATTTTTAGTTCCAGTGGGAGGTTTTTTAGCACAGAGTCCTGTTGTGACTTACTTGTTTGATTTGGAGCACTATTGGATCCCATCGGATTACTTGGGGCACCATTTATGTTATTTGGTCCTTTTAGGACCTCGTATTGACACTTGTCACATGTGATTATTTATGAGTTTTTTGGCACTATTTAATATTGTGTGTTTACGTTATTTGTGTCACTAATTTTGCACTGTTTCACTTATTCATTTATGTGCGAAGAATTTTTATGGTAGTAGCGCTGCATTGTTTGTGTTTCAGTTATATTTTTTTTAACTCTTCCATTTCCAGATGCTGTCCAGAGCTTTTTTTCATCATGAAAAATGCATGCAAAGCGTTTTCCCGGTACTCAAATGGACCCGGTACACCGTACTTTGACGTTTCGTATGAAACAAAATATGTTAGACACGGCTGCAATAATTTCTGCACAGAAATGAGCCGGAACATCCAAACACTAAAAAAAAAAAAAAAAAAAACCCAGCTAATCTCAACACATACTGCTCTCTCTCTGCTTCTGCTCTCTATTGCTCTCAAAATGTCTGAAATAGTTCATTTTCATTTTTTTTTACTGTTTTTCAGTGCATTCTGAGCATTTTGGAAGGTCTCCTGAGGTTATCTTTAATAAATGCTTCTAAACACAAACGCTCATAAACGCGGTATGCAAACGCGGCTAAAAAGACGTTTTTTAACCTACGTTTTCCAGCAGTCAGTTTCCACCGTTCAGAAGGGATTTCCAAACGTCCCGTGTACATGGAGCCTTCGGGCTCGTTCACACTTGACTTTATTTCTAACCCTTTACCAAACACCCCTATAGCGTTTGGGAAGCATTTTTAATGCTCCTCAAATGCACTATGCGCGGTTTTGAGGTGTCTGGCAAGCATTAAAACCGCACCAAACGCCTATAATGAAGTTAAAATGGTATTAACGCTCCGTAATCGCCTTGCCAGGCATTTGAAGAGCGGCACCATAGACTTGAATGGGAGGCTTCAACTCCTCCTGACTGGACATGAGGGGGTTTATTTACTAAAGCTGGAGAGTCCAAAATCAGACTCCCTTCTGCATAGAAACCAATCAGCTTCTAACCTCAGCTTGTTCAATGAAGCTTTGGCAATGAAACCTGGAAGCTGATTGGTTTCTGTGCAGAAGTGAGTCTGATTTTGCACTCTCCAGCTTTAGAAAATAAACCCTGAGGCGTCAGTTTTGCCGCAACGCTAATGCTTCAGTGTGAACAGCACTGTGTGCTGACATGTGCAGAATTTTCATAGGCGTTTGAGAAGCGTTAAAAACGCTTCCTTAACGCCTGTCTGACAAAGCTAGTGTGAACGTAGCCTTAACCACTCCCAGTCCGGACGCTTTCACCCCCCTTCCAGTCCGGACGCGTTCACCCCCCTTCCAGTCCGGACGCGTTCACCCCCCTTCCAGTCCGGACGCTTTCACCCCCCTTCCAGTCCGGACGCTTTCACCCCCCTTCCAGTCCGGACGCTTTCACCCCCCTTCCAGTCCGGACGCGTTCACCCCCCTTCCAGTCCGGACGCGTTCACCCCCCTTCCAGTCCGGACGCGTTCACCCCCCTTCCAGTCCGGACGCGTTCACCCCCCTTCCAGTCCGGACGCGTTCACCCCCCTTCCAGTCCGGACGCGTTCACCCCCTTCCAGTCCAGGCCAATTTTCAGCGCTATCAGTTTGAATGACAATTGCGCGGTCATGCAACACTGTACCCATATGAATATTTTAGCATTTTTTTGAGACAGATAAAGCTTTATTTTGGTGGTATTTATTCACCACTGGGAGTTTTATTTTTTTTGCTATGTAAATGTCCAAACGTTTAAAAAAAAAAAAAAGTGGTTTCTCTTATAAAATTTTGCAAATAAATATTTCATTATAAATCTTGGCCAAAATTTATTCCTGTTTTTTTTTTTCTACTAAAAAGATAAATAACCCAAATTAGTTTATCAGCAAAAATAATTTTTAAACATTTTTATATTTTTTACATACTATCGGTGACATACATGGTGACGCTGTACTACTTGTGGGGGGGGCGATGAACATTTTATTTTTTTTTTTACACTGATTGCTTTTACACCCATAAAGGCTGTAAAAGCAATCATTTCTCCTTTTTTCTGGCCGCATTCTTGTAGCCATTGAGAAATACTGTGTGAGCTGTGATTGGTCACAGCTTGTCACATGGTACAAGGCTGTTGTGAATATCCCTGTACCATGTGACCTTTGTGATCATTCACAGCTTTCACACGTAGTAAGCAATGATGTCAGAAGTGACATCTTGCTTACTACTATGCATGTGATCACCGATTGGCCAATCAGTGATCACGATAGGGACCTCACACAGAGGTTCCGTATGACGATCGGTGTTCCACTGTCTCTGGAGGACACAGAGGGCACCGGATTGCGGTGCTATGCACTCCCAGGGAGCGCGCACAAGCAGGGGGCGGGGAGGCCGTTTATAAACAGCCCCCCGACCCTGCACTGCCACCGTCTGGCTGTTTATATACATGGGCCGGACGGGAGGTGGATAAGGTGTGCTTCAACCATGGAGCCAGCTTACTTTCAAAAAGTGTCAGCCAAGTTCTCTGTATTCTTACCTCAATAGAGTGGACAGTGATAGGAGTGCAATAAATGAAAGGAGTCATGAGCTGAACCCACTCTGATGCCGGGAGACTGCCAGTCACTTTTCATAAAATCATTTTTATTTTGGTCCAAACATTGAAAAATCACAGACAGAAAAGAAGCAGAAATATTTACACTGGTAGTGTACAAGGGATCTGCATGCGGCAGTTGCTATGCGGCTAGAAGAATATATTCAGTCCATATACACCTCCTCCATAGAGATGAGTGGTAGTGCGGCGGGTTCAGCTCTCGCTGTAGGTGTACTGTGTGTTCTCCTTGTTACGGGACATTTCCCAGCCGCTATGAGAGATCTTCAGGCTCCGGACAGACGATGGCGGATCAGACTGGAAGGAGATCTTCTTTATCTGCAGAAGATAAAAGGAAGGTGATAGTTCATCTAGATGGGAGCGCCATTATCATCAACAGCAGCAAACACCTGTACGGGTTACCCCAAATGTCCCATTAACATGAAAGGGGATCATGTCTGCAAAACATGTTTCTCCCTCTTGGAGTCATGCTTGCAGCAGTTAGTCTGGACATGCCTCATGAGACTTTGTCTTGCAACACCTGGAGGACCAGAGTTTGCTCACCCTCGACCTCACCAAGAACACAGCCTATCCATTCACTAGAGAGCGGTGACATCACTGAGAATGCAGCCCATCCATTCACTAGAGTGGTGACATCACCGAGAATGCAGCCCATCCATTCACTAGAGAGCGGTGACACCACCGAGAATGCAGCCCATCCATTCACTAGAGAGCGGTGACACCACCGAGAATGCAGCCTATCCATTCACTAGAGCGGTGACATCACCGAGAATGCAGCCCATCCATTCACTAGAGCGGTGACATCACTGAGAATGCAGCCCATCCATTCAATAGAGAGCAGTGACATCACCGAGAATGCAGCCTATCCATTCAAATAAAGAGCGGTGACATCACCGAGAATGCAGTCCATCCATTCACTAGAGAGCGGTGACATCACCGAGAATGCAGTCCATCCATTCACTAGAGAGCGGTGACACCACCGAGAATGCAGTCCATCCATTCACTAGAGAGCGGTGACACCACCGAGAATGCAGCCTATCCATTCACTAGAGCGGTGACATCACCGAGAATGCAGCCTATCCATTCACTAGAGCGGTCACATCACCGAGAATGCAGCCCATCCATTCACTAGAGCGGTGACAACACTGAGAATGCAGCCCATCCATTCACTAGAACGGTGACATCACTGAGAATGCAGCCCATCCATTCAATAGAGAGCAGTGACATCACCGAGAATGCAGCCCATCCATTCACTAGAGAGCGGTGACATCACCGAGAATGCAGCCCATCCATTCAATAAAGAGCGGTGACATCACCGAGAATGCAGTCCATCCATTCACTAGAGAGCGGTGACACCACCGAGAATGCAGCCCATCCAGTCACTAGAATCTCACACCCCCGTGCTGGTTGAACAGACATGCAGGAAACAAACACACTAAGAGTACATAACACATACCTGTCTGTTCTGTACAGCAGTGCTGGGGCTGTTGTCCTCCTGTAAGATTTTCAGCGGGGAGCGGCCAGGGACTGCAGTCATTAAGGCTTTCCTAGGACGCTGGCGAATGTTTTTGGACCCTGAGAAAATAGAAAAGTAAAATAATGCCATAGATAGCACTACAGTATAGCCACCCTTAAAAAAAAAAAAAAAAAAGAAGTGTTTTAAAGTGGAGTAACCTGGAACAAATCAAGATTCAGCAAGCTAAAATCTGATTGGCTGCAAATGGGCTTGTCTTATCAACCGTTTCCTTTTGTCTTGGAATCTGTCCCCTGTGTGGGACTTCACCACTTAGGATACACTATTATTACTCAATACAAATTGTACCAGAAAACTGTCTGCTATGGAGTAAGGACCCCAATAGGGAAAAATGGTCAATAAAAATAACTTAAGGATATACAATAGATGAATAATTTGCCTTCTGAGTCGATCACAAGTTCCAAGGCAGAGATCCACTACATGGACAAAGTTGTGAGGTCACCTCTTCAGATGATTGCATTCAAGTCGTTTCCTGTGAAGGGTTCTGGTAATGCTTCAACATACCCTGGTGGTAACAGTTTGGGGGTAGCCCCTTTTTAATTTCAGTATGACTGTGCCCCCGAGTACAATGCCAACTCCATAAGGACTTGGCTTGTTGAGTTTGGTGGGTAGGAACTTGAGTGTCCTCCAGAGCCCTGACCTCAACCCTACTGAACACCTTTGGGATTATTCCAAACTCCAATTGTGAGCCAGGTCTTCTCACCCAACATCAGTACCTGACCTTACAAACGATCTTTTGACTGAAATCGGCAAACATTCCCATAGTCCCCCTCCAAAATCTGATGGAAAACCTTCTTAGAAGAGTGGAGGCTACAAAAAGACCAAATCTAAATGAATGGCCATGGTTTTGGAATGGGATGACCAACAATAATATAGGTGAGATGGTCAAGCGTTCAGAAACTTTTGGCCATATAGTGTACCTAGGGCCTGATAACAGGACTTGACCATTTGGACATCAATAGGCAAACTTTGGAAAGCTACATCAGATGTTCCTCTGGGCTCCAGCAGAAGACCACATGAAAGGACAGTGCAGGTAGTCTTTGGTGCCTTTTTTCTCCTAATTTTGTTCGGTATGGGAAAGTACACTTTTTTGGGGGTTTAATCGAGCAACACAAGGCAAAACATAACATTTTATTACATGCCCTGCAACATACCACAAGGAAGTAAAAAGTGGTTACTGTGGGAAAGTGCAGAAAGTTCCAAGTTTAGTCACTTTAAGAAAAGGATCAGAGTGTGTGGCATCATCTCACCGGAACCGTGTGGAGATTTGCCTCGTGGCTTCTGCTGTTGGAGAGGTGGAGTTGGCTCTGGCAATGCTGGAGCTTGGACGACTGGACTTTCCACCATGGTCTCCTCGGCCTCCGGTATCCTAGGTGTGGAGGACGTGAAGATCTGGTCACCCGCTGCCTGCTCTTCAGAAGAGGGAGCTGGAGATTCTACATCAGCGGCTGGGTTTTCCTCAATCCCAGAATCCTCCGATACAAACACCTCACTTAACTGCGTTGCCAAAAAGTTCAAGGAATCTGAATAATAAAAAGGACACTCATAAGTCAGTAAATCAAACAAACACCTACATTAAATGCATTGTATGTAGCAGAAATGTTTACCCCCCCCCAATAGAATTGTGCAGTTATGACCCCCTTCACTCCACCTAGGACTTAAAGGAGTTCTCCCAATAGAAGATGGGGTGGGGTCTCTGTATTAGCCTAGCTGGACATAAAGCCTGTCTTAGTGTCCTATGCACTGTTTGCAGTGCATTTTTTTTTTTTTTTAAGGATATGCAACTCAAAAACACAGGTGCGTTTTTCCATAGATTTAAATGGAGAGGGGAGGTTTTTTTAACAGCACCACGTTACTTTAACTGAGAATTGCGCAATCATGCAACACTGTACATAAATGAAAATTTATGTCCTTTCTTCCCCCCCCCACAAACAGAGTCCTTTCAGTGGTATTTGATCACCACTGCACCTTTCATACTGCAAACAAAAAGAAAAATGACAAATTTTGGAAAAAAAAAAAAAATTATATTTATATATACACACACACACACACACACACACACACACACACACACACACACACACACACACACACACACACACACACACACACACACACACACACATATATATATATATATATATATATATATATATATATATATATATACATACACACACACATATACATATATATATATATATATATATATATATATATATATATATATATATATATATATATATATATATATATATATATATATATATATATATATATATATATACAGTCATGGCCGAAATTGTTGGCACCCTTGATATTTTTCCTGAAAATCAAGTATTTCACACAAAAAAGGTATTGCATTAACACATGTTTTGCTATACACATGTTTATTCCCTTTGTATGTATTGGAACAAATATAAAACAGAGGCAGAAAAGCAAATATGACATAATGTCACACAAAACCCCAAAAATGGGCTGGACAAAAGTATTGGCACCCTTAACTTAATATTTGGTTGCACACCCTTTGGAAAACATAACTGAAATCAGTCGCTTCCTATAACCATCAATAAGCTTCTGACACCTCTCACCCGGAATTTTGGACCACTCTTCCTTTGCAAACAGCTCCAGGTCTCTCTTATTGGAAGGACACCTTTTCCCAACAGCAATTTTAAGATCTCTCCACAGGTGTTCAATGGGATTTAGATCTGGGCTCATTGCTGGCCACTTCAGAACTCTCCAGCGCTTCTTTGCCATCCATTTCTGAGTGCTTTTTGACGTATGTTTGGGGTCATTGTCCTGCTGGAAGACCCAGGATCTTGGACGCAAACCCAGCTTTCTGACACTGGGCCCTACAGTGCGACCCAAAATCCTTTGGTAATCCTCAGATTTCATGATGCCTTGCACACAGTCAAGGCACCCAGTGCCAGAGGCAGCAAAACAACCCCAAAACATCATTGAACCTCCACCATATTTTACCGTAGGTACTGTGTTTTGTTCTTTGTAGGCCTCATTCCGTTTTCGGTAAACAGTAGAATGATGTGCTTTACCGAAAAGCTCTATCTTGGTCTCATCTGTCCACAAGACGTTTTCCCAGAAGGCTTTTGGCTTACTCAAGTACATTTTGGCAAACTGTAGTCTTGCTTTTTTATGTCTCTGTGTCAGCAGTGGGGTCCTCCTGGGTCTCCTGCCATAGCGTTTCATTTCATTTAAATGTCGACGGATAGTTCGCGCTGACACTGATGCTCCCTGAGCCTGCAGGACAGCTTGAATGTCTTTGGAACATGTTTGGGGCTGCTTATCCACCATCCGGACTATTCTGCGTTGCAATCTTTCATCAATTTTCCTCATCCGTCCACGACCAGGGAGATTAGCTACAGTGCCATGGGTTGCAAACTTCTTGATAATGTTGCGCACTGTGGACAAAGGCAAATCTAGTTCTCTGGAGATGGACTTGTAACCTTGAGATTGTTGATATTTTGCCACAATTTTGGTTCTCAGGTCCTCAGACAGTTCTCGTCTCCTCTTTCTGTTGTCCATGCTTAGTGTGGCACAGACAGACACACAATGCAAAGGTTAAGTGAACGTCTCTCCTTTTTATCTGCTTTCAGGTGTGATTTCTATATTGCCCACACCTGTTACTTGCCCCAGGTGAGTTTACAGGAGCATCACATGCTTGTAACATTCTTATTTATCCGCAGTTGTGAAAGGGTGCCAATACTTTTGTCCAGCCCATTTTTGGAGGTTTGTGTGACATTATGTCGAATTTGCTTTCTTTCCTCCCTTTTTTTGTTTTGTCCCAATACACACAAAGGGAATAAACATGTGTATAGCAAAACATGTGTTAATGCAATACGTTTCGTGAGAAATACATGATTTCCTGGAGAAATATCAAGGGTGCCAACAATTTCGGCCATGACTGTATATAAATAAATAAATACATATACATACACATTATAATTTATTTCTTTTTCCAAAATTTGTCATTTTTTATATTATATATATATATATATATATATATATATATATATATATATATATATATATATATATATATATATATATCTCATACACACACACACTTTTTTTGCTATAAAACATTCAGTAAAAAAAGAAAAATTTTAAAAATCGAAATTTCTTCATAAATTTCGGCCAAAATGTATTCTGCGACATGTCTTTGCTTTAAAAAAAAAATCCCAATATATGTAAATTAATTTGGTTTATGTAAAAGCTACAGTGTCTACAAATTGCGGTATATATACTGGAATTGGTTTTTTTTAATTTTTTTTTTAATGCTAGTAATGGCAGCAATCAGCGACTTATAGTGGGACTGCGGAGGACATTCTGACACTGGGGGGGGGGGGGGGGGGGGGGGGACTGACTAACTGCCACTGACATCCCCAGTGACACCAATACAGTGATCAGTGCTAATAAAAAGCGCTGACACTGTACTAATAGCACTGGGCAGGAAGGGGTTAACATGATGGGGCGATAAAAGGGGTAACTGTGTGCTTTACTAGAGAAACATGCTGCTGAGCAGAGAAATACACAGCAGCATGTGTTTGCTGGCAGAAGAGAGACCTGTGTTTATTAACAGGTCTCTCCCATCAGTATCACTTGGCGATCACCAGATGCCGGCACCAGATGACCGACATGCCTAGCCACCAATGGAAATGCAAATCACGCCCTGCAGCAGTTCTTCTACAGGGTGGTGGGGAAGTGGTTAAAAGCAATTTTTTTTTTTTTTTTAACCTCCCTAGCGGTATGATTATTTCAGATTTTTGGTGCTGAAAGCGGTACATTTCTTTGCATGGAAATATGTAGTTTTTTATTGTAGGCTGTAATTTTTAGGAATAACTCACTGAAATCTGTCAGAACAAGAGTCTAGTAAACATCCCGGGGATGATAAAATTTGAAACACGAAATCATAAATTATAATTTAATAAATAATCATAAAAAATAATAATACATTTAATTCAATAATATAATCAAACCAAAAACACTGAAATTTGAAATACAGAGGCAAATTCGCACATCGCTGAGCAAAGTCACAAAATCGTTTTCAGTGTCTGATGAGGAATTTCCCCCACGAATCATTATCACTCAATTCTGCAAGTGGTTCTGATTTACTATCGCTGTTCTCTAGCCGGTCTAAAACCGCTTTTGACCTAAAGGGACGCTTTTTGGACGCCATGGACGTTTCTAAGTTTCCAGGCAGAAAGAACAGTAAAAATGCAGGCAGGGCGCCGGACAAAGCACTCGGGACAAAATGTATGTGAAATGGTTTGATACAGGAATGTTATACTATATAATAATCATTTTTTAAAAAATTACATTTTTAAAAAATGTCAAATTTCCCGCCGGTTCCGGCGCCCGTACGTCCCGACGTCACAGGGACTGGAACACGGAAGCCGGCATCGGCCGGAGGAGATGGCCGGGGACTCTGCAGGGGACACGTCGCGGGAGCGCAGGACAAGGTAAGCGCTGCAAGGGAATCCCTATGCAGAGCCGCATGGTAAGCCCAAGTGTAGCTCGGGGTTACCTCTCTTGGTACTGACATTTTACCCCGAGCTACACTCGGGAATACCGCCAGGGGGGTTAAGTTTTGGATAGAGTGGAGAGTGATTAGACCCCCTGTCAGTTTTTTTGCCGTCTGTGCCCCCCGTTAGGGAGATTCACACTCTCTATTCATCCTGTTTACCATTATCATTGAAAATTAAAGTAAAAGAAAATCCCAAAATTTTGGGTTGTCCCCTGAAAAGTAACAGAATGGAAATCTTCCAATGGGGACGCTAGTTCTGGTGACCTGGAGGCCCTAAGGAATTCCCTTAATTTGAAGGGATTCCCCAAACCCCAATATATGTGCAGCAGATGGGTGGGGAACAGAAGAGCCAAGCCATTGGATTGGGTGAAGATCTGCTTTAACCTCTTGGCGCCGGCCAAACGCAAATGTGCGGCCTCCCGGTATCTGGGCCTAGATGCCGAGCGGCCGCACATTTGCATTCTATTAAAAAAAAAACAACATATGTGCTGAGAGCGCACGCCCTGCACACATATCCGGTACTCACAGAAAGGTCCCAATCTCCTCTTTCGATCGGGACCTTTCCTGATCATGTGACCACCGTGACGGTGCGTCACATGACCCTAAACCCCGCCCCACCTCCTGAAACCCTTAAAAAGGGGCGGAAGGCGCCGGTGCATTCACTCACCATGTAAAGATGGCCTCAAAGGGGTGCGTACAATCCCATGTGTGGGGGAGCGGGGGTCTGCGATCTCTGTGGTCTCCACTGCCTCCTCGTCCTGCTCACACATGATTGTTCGCTTCGGATTTTCCCCGACCTGCATAGAGAAAACGAAGAGTCAGCTTCATGACCTCAATCTTTATAATAAAAAAAAAAAAAAAAGCCACCTAGTCTACTTAAAACAAAAAGTATATAAAATAGTGTCAGAGGCTATTATTATCCATACGCTACTTTCCTCTGCCAGGGGCAAGGATGGCACATGAACCCCTCCCACTTACATGCCTTGGCCTCGGAGGTTTAGCCCGGGTTCACACTATGCGGCGCAGGACACGGCTTGTAATTCGCACCGCATTCCCGTGGAAATGAAACGTAAAATGTCTGTACAGTGCGATCTGAGCCACACATTTTACACGGTTCAAATCGCATCACACCCGCATAAAGAAGGCGCAGGGCCCTTAACCATTCCTGGGAAACGCATTGCGTTTTGTGATGCGTTTCAGGGGGAGGGGTCATTAATTTATCACTGACACCAGCACCAGATCACATGACTGCGATGCGATTGCAATTCCCAGCGTTTCCCACACCACATTGGTATGAATCCGGGGTCAGCGTGAAGGGCAAGTCTGCCATCATGCGCTTCTGACCTTCTGTTGGTACCCAACCCTCTACTGCCCCCATCTGACTTCAGAGAATTTTTTCCCCCCCAAAAGCTAAACACACACACACACCCAAAAAACACACACACACACACACACACACACACACACACACACACACACACACCCACCCAAAAAACACACACACACACACACACAAAAAACACCACACACCCCAAAACACACACATATACACCCCCCCCCCCAAAAAAAAACACCCCCCCAAAAAAAACACACACATCCCAAAAAACACCCACACACCCCAAAAAACACACACACACCCCCAAAAAACACACACACCCCCCCCCCAAAAAAAACACCCCAAAACACACACCCCCCAAAAAAAAACACACAAACACACCCCCCCCAAAAAAACACACACCCCTAAAAAACACACACCCCAAAAAACACACACCCCAAAAAAAAACACACCCACCCACACCAAAAAACACACACACACACACACACACCAAAAAACACCCCCTCTTAAAAAAAAACACCCCCCAAAAAAAACACACACCCCAAAAAACACACCCCCCCAAAAAAACACACACCCCCAAAAAACACCCCCCCCAAAAAACACCCCCCCCCCAAAAAAACACCCCCCCCCCAAAAAAAAAACACACACACCCCCCAAAAAAAACACACACACCCACACCAAAAAACACACACCCCAAAAAACACCCCCCCCCCAAAAAAAAAAAAACACACACACCAAAGTACAACTCTGCATGAAGAAGAGCCATTCCAGCTGCAGATTGGAAGAGGAATCCTTTGAAGGCCTGACTCTGGTCATCAAGAATCCTATACAATGTATCATATCATGTATACAATGTATCTTCAGGTGCATTTCTTCTCCTTACCTGGTGTGCCAAGTCTAATATTTCCTCGTTTTACTCGGAGCCACATACACTCTGCATACATGTGGGCCTGGTACAGTCTACTCTGTAGTTCTCCAACACGGGACAGAAGTACGAGGAGCCCCAGGTCTGCTGTTATGCAGGCCATACACGGGTCAAATTCCGAATGATTTTTCGTCCGAAAATCAAAACCGCTGTTGGCTCAGTAATCTGATGGTGCCATCGATTATTTTGTAAATCACCCAACCAAGTCATAAAGTTCACCCCATATAACAGGAAATGTCATTGTTGACCTCATGCGCATATTCTTTTCGGGAAAAAGGATTTGACGATCATTTAGTTGAAAAATCGGTCGTTTACAAATTTTCCAACATACCTGATCACCGAAAAGGGGAGGAACCACAAAAAGAAAAAAAAAATAAATAAATAATCGGTCGAATTTTGGCTCATGTATGGCCGCCATTAGGGCCCTTTCACATGCGCAGGATCCGGTTTTACTCGGGACCCGCCTGCTGAGCTGAGTAGAGCGGACGGATGGAGATTCTCCATAGAAGAGACTGGAGGACCTGATTGGGTCCAGCGGATCCGACTTGGTCGATTGTGTGAAAGGGACCTTAGAAATCACAGGGCCCCATATAGCCTACCTGACATATTTGCCAGCCCCTCCCCCCTGCTCTCCATCCTGATAAGATCCCCTGCCCCGTGGCCTGCAGTAGCTGGTGGGAGAGGGGGGACGCCGGATTTGCTGCATGGAGAGGGAGGGGTGGGTGGGGTGCAAGGGCACCAGGGGAAATGAAATCCTTCACAGGGAGTGCGCGGGGATTGGAACCGATCCCCCATGTGTCTCACCAGCCAGCAGGGAGAGGAGGAGAAGCCGGCTTTGTGCTGCTGCAGGGGAGACACACACAGGGGATAGGTTCAGTGGCTGTTTGGAGATTCACGCTCACCTCCTGTCTGGTGAAACCGCAGTCACTAGGAAAGAAAGCAAGAGGAAATCTCTAAAAGAGCCCCTTCCCCCCCCCCCTGGGTTGCAGTACCTGGCCCTGAACAGCCAATCATTAGGGTTGGACACGAGAGGGAAGAAGGTCATTAACCCTGTAGATGCCAACATGGAGCCATTATGGGGACAAGACTCAGGACTATGACACACCCAATGAAGTGGCAGGAGAATGGAACAAAGGTGAGTACCGGGGGGGGGATAATCAGGTATATGAGATCCTCTCACTTTGCTCTGAACAGGTAAAGCAATAGTTAAACCCCCCCCTCGAGGTTACCTCAATTGGAGTCCTCACGATCCCAGCAGTAGGTGAGCGGGGATCAGTCACACGGGAGAGATGGCGGTTCTGTATTGGCCGACAAGGGGTCACCTGATCTCTGGACTCTGCTGCTCCCATCTTTGTGAATACCGATCACCAGAACTGCAAGAAGGAGTCATGTTAGAGAAGTCAGGAGACCAAATATTCCATCTTCATCACCACTCCATGGACAGGACCGGGCCAAGTATGAAAGGGGGGGGGGTACTACATGAAGATGGCGCTGTAGTAGACCATTATTAGATCAGCCATTCCATACCACCCTGATCCAGTGTGACCCCGCCCCCAACATGTCATCAAAGCCAGTCCACCATCTCCACCTCCGGTCCCATCTGATCCCTACCATGTCCTCCTCCTTCCCGTGTCCTCCACCTCCTCCTCCTTACCTGTGTGCTCCTCCCCCACTTCCATCCCATGTCCTCCATCATCCCCATCCCATGTCCTCCACCACCTCCGGTCCCTCCTCCTTTCCTGTGTGCTCCTCCACCTCCTCCATCCCATGTCCTCCATCATCCCCTCCATCCCATGTCCTCCATCATCCCCTCCATCCCATGTCCTCCATCATCCCCTCCATCATCCCCATCTCCTCCTCCATCCCATGTCCTCCATCATCCCCATCTCCTCCTCCATCCCATGTCCTCCATCATCCCCATCTCCTCCTCCATCCCATGTCCTCCATCATCCCCATCTCCTCCTCCATCCCATGTCCTCCATCATCCCCATCTCCTCCTCCATCCCATGTCCTCCATCATCCCCATCTCCTCCTCCATCCCATGTCCTCCATCATCCCCATCTCCTCCTCCATCCCATGTCCTCCTCCATCCCCATCCCATGTCCTCCTCCATCTCCCCCCATCCCATCCCCTCCATCATCCCCATCCACTCCATCATACCCATCCCATGTCCTCCATCATCCCCATCTCCCCCCATCCCACGTCCTCCTCCTCCAGTCCCCTCTCTGTCGGTCCTCTCTGGCAGTGTTCTCCCTCCTCGGCCCCCGGGCTCACCTCGCTCTCTCCGGACACACAGCTCCGCTCCAACCGATCACACTTCCATACGGCGAGATTCAAACTACCCGCTACAGCCAATCTCTCGCCCCGCTGGAACCTATTGGCTGTGATCTCCCCGCCCGCCGCTGAAGACTGGCTCGACTCGTCAAAAGGGGCGGGTCAGGAAGGCACAATACGCGACGGCTATTGGGTAGATTGCAACTATGGCACACCCTGGTATCGGCTGATTGGTTTCAGATTGAATGTATCACCGCCCATCTTTTCTTGTCGCTGTGATTGGGAGAGACGGCCGTACCGAGGACTCCGCCCATAAGAAGTGCGATTGGTTCGATAGACAACAATAGGCGGAAGGGGGAGGTTAGCTTGTACACTGCGATCGGGGGAGGAGGCGGGGCTGACCGGGGGGAGGAGACTTGTCGGGTCACTGATCATGGTTGGTCAGTGCGCATAAACGCAGCATAGCGCAGTACAATCGCATGTGCAATAATCAACGTATTCCTGTGAGTCTCATTTACATCACTGCAATGCCTTCAGGTGTGTTTGAAATTAAAGGACAACATGCTGCGATTTCTTGTACCAAACACTCTGCGAGCGCCCAGGAAGAGTGTGTGCAGATCAGGAAAAACATAAACTGAAATAAAAATTATTTATTTTTAAAAAAGCACCAAAATTGCATCACAAATGCACCAAAAAGGCACAGAAATGCGCATGCGGAGACGCACAGGGAGCGCGGAGGTCAGGGCTCATTCACACCTCAGTCCTTGCAATGGGCAGGATATTACTTGGAATTGTTTTTGTTGCGAAGTTACATTTCCCTGCGTTTGCTGTGCGTTCCGGAGCAGAGAAATGCAGCATATCGCACTTTTTGTTTTAAATGCACAGGAAAGCCCTGCGGTGGTGAGAAGGAGAGGATTATGGAGAGAAGAGGGGTCCATGATGGGGAGACCAGGAGAGAAGAGGGGTCCATGATGGAAAGAAGAGGGGTCATGATGGGGAGAAGAAGGGTCCATGATGGAGTGACTAGGAGAGAATAGGGGTCTATGATGGGGAGTAGAGGGGTCCATGATGGGGAGACTAGGAGAGAATAGGGGTCCATGATGGAGAGAAGAGGGGTCATGATGGGGAGACCAGGAGAAAAGAGGGGTCATGATGGGGAGACCAGGAAAGAAGAGGAGTCCATGATGGGGAGACCAGGAAAGAAGAGGGGTCCATGATGGGGAGACCAGGAGAGAAGAGGGGTCATGATGGGGAGACCAGGAGACAAGAGGGGTCCATGATGTGGAGAAGAGGGGTCCATGATGGAGAGACTAGGAGAGAATAGGGGTCTATGATGGGGAGTAGAGGGGGGGTCCATGATGGGGAGACTAGGAGAGAATAGGGGTCCATGATGGAGAGACCAGGAGAGAAGAGGGGTCATGATGGGGAGACCAGGAGAGAAGAGGGGTCATGATGGGAAGACCAGGAAAGAAGAGGGGTCCATGATGGGGAGACCAGGAAAGAAGAGGGGTCCATGATGGGGAGACCAGGAGAGAAGAGGGGTCATGATGGGGAGACCAGGAGACAAGAGGGGTCCATGATGTGGAGAAGAGGGGTCCATGAAGGAGAGACTAGGAGAGAATAGTGGTCTATGATGGGGAGTAGAGGGGTCCATGATGGGGAGACTAGGAGAGAATAGGGGTCCATGATGGGGAGACCAGGAGAGAAGAGGGGTCATGATGGGGAGACCAGGAGAGAAGAGGGGTCCATGATGGAGAGAAGAGGGGTCATGATGGGGAGACCAGGAGAGAAGAGGGGTCCATGATGGGGAGAAGAGGGGTCCATGATGGAGAGAAGAGGGGTCATGATGGGGAGACCAGGAAAGAAGAGGGGTCCATGATGGGGAGACCAGGAGAGAAGAGGGGTCCATGATGGAGAGAAGAGGGGTCATGATGGGGAGACCAGGAGAGAAGAGGGGTCCATGATGGAGAGAAGAGGGGTCATGATGGGGAGACCAGGAGAGAAGAGGGGTCCATTATGGAGAGAAGAAAGGTCATGATGGGGAGACCAGAAGAGGAGAGGGGTCCATGATTGGGAGAAGAGGGGTCCATGATGTGGAGACTAGGAGAAAAGAGGGGTCATGATGGGGAGACCAGGAGAGAAGAGGGGTCCATGATGGGGAGAAGAGGGGTCCATGATGGAGAGAAGAGGGGTCCATGATGGGGAGAAGAGGGGTCCACGATGGAGAGACCAGGAGAGAAGAGGGGTCCATGATGGAAAGAAGAGGGATCCATGATGGGGAGATCAGGAGAGAAGAGGGGTCCATGATGGGGAGAAGAGGGGTCCATGACGGGGAGACCAGGAGAGAAGAGGGGTCATGATGGGGAGACCAGGAGAGAAGAGGGGTCCATGATGGAGAGATCAGGAGAGAAGAGGGATCCATTATGGGGAGACCAGGAGAGAAGAGGGGTCATGATGGGGAGACCAGGAGACAAGAGGGGTCCATGATGTGGAGAAGAGGGGTCCATGATGGAGAGACTAGGAGAGAATAGGGGTCTATGATGGGGAGTAGAGGGGGGGTCCATGATGGGGAGACTAGGAGAGAATAGGGGTCCATGATGGAGAGACCAGGAGAGAAGAGGGGTCATGATGGGAAGACCAGGAAAGAAGAGGGGTCCATGATGGGGAGACCAGGAAAGAAGAGGGGTCCATGATGGGGAGACCAGGAGAGAAGAGGGGTCATGATGGGGAGACCAGGAGACAAGAGGGGTCCATGATGTGGAGAAGAGGGGTCCATGAAGGAGAGACTAGGAGAGAATAGTGGTCTATGATGGGGAGTAGAGGGGTCCATGATGGGGAGACTAGGAGAGAATAGGGGTCCATGATGGGGAGACCAGGAGAGAAGAGGGGTCATGATGGGGAGACCAGGAGAGAAGAGGGGTCCATGATGGAGAGAAGAGGGGTCATGATGGGGAGACCAGGAGAGAAGAGGGGTCCATGATGGGGAGAAGAGGGGTCCATGATGGAGAGAAGAGGGGTCATGATGGGGAGACCAGGAAAGAAGAGGGGTCCATGATGGGGAGACCAGGAGAGAAGAGGGGTCCATGATGGAGAGAAGAGGGGTCATGATGGGGAGACCAGGAGAGAAGAGGGGTCCATGATGGAGAGAAGAGGGGTCATGATGGGGAGACCAGGAGAGAAGAGGGGTCCATTATGGAGAGAAGAAAGGTCATGATGGGGAGACCAGAAGAGGAGAGGGGTCCATGATTGGGAGAAGAGGGGTCCATGATGTGGAGACTAGGAGAAAAGAGGGATCATGATGGGGAGACCAGGAGAGAAGAGGGGTCCATGATGGGGAGAAGAGGGGTCCATGATGGAGAGAAGAGGGGTCCATGATGGGGAGAAGAGGGGTCCACGATGGAGAGACCAGGAGAGAAGAGGGGTCCATGATGGAAAGAAGAGGGATCCATGATGGGGAGATCAGGAGAGAAGAGGGGTCCATGATGGGGAGACCAGGAGAGAAGAGGGGTCATGATGGGGAGACCAGGAGAGAAGAGGGGTCCATGATGGAGAGATCAGGAGAGAAGAGGGATCCATTATGGGGAGACCAGGAGAGAAGAGGGGTCATGATGGGGAGACTAGGAGAGAAGAGGGCTCCATGATGGAGAGAAGAAGGGTCCATGATGGGGAGATCAGGAGAGAATAGGGGTCCATTATGGGGAGAAGAGGGGTCCATGATGGGAGACCAGGGGAGAAGAGGGGTCATGATGGGGAGATTGGTAAAAAAGAGGGGCTCATGATGGAGAAATTAGGAGAAAAGAGGGGTCCATGGTGGGGAGATCATGATGGGGAAATCAGGGGGGAAGAGGGGTCCATGGTGGAGAGATTGGTAGAGAAGAGGGGTCCATGATAGGGAAATCAGGAGAGGAATCTATAATAGGCAGACCAGGGGGGTAGAGAGGTCCTGATGAGCAGAGAAGAGGGGTCCTGATGAGTAGAGAAGAGGGGTCCTGATGAGCAGAGAAGAGGGGTCCTGATGAGTAGAGAAGAGAGGTCCTGATGAGTAGAGAAGAGAGGTCCTGATGAGCAGAGAAGAGGGGTCCTGATGAGTAGAGAAGAGGGGTCCTGATGAGCAGATCAGGAGAGATGAGGGAATTCTGAAAATATACAGATTACAGCAGAAGTCTATGTATGCGTATGGCAGGAGGTGGGGGGATGGGGTAGACCAGTGTTCAGCTGGAATCCCGATTGCACATGAGATGTCAGATGGTGGTTGGGTTGGGCTCCTTGGTTGAAGTCCATGACAGTTTTTTCTACAAATGTTGCCAGTTATGACCTGGAAATGCCTTTATTTATAAACCGCGACACCAACCAATCCCATGCCTGGAATTCCCATTATGGATTCCTTGTGTTTGTTTTCCTTCACATTTATATGCAAACTGTTGGACAAGAGCAGCTGACAATGATGGGGGCTGGGACCATCCAGAACATGGCTGGAGGTGCTTTCAGTGGTCATTCAGGTGAAGCTGAGCTCCGGGCAACTTCCAGAAGCCGCTTTACTGGCCGAATATATGCAGCATAGCAGGATCTGGCCTCCGGTTGGAGGTTTGAATCGCTCTCGGTGTACTTTGTGCCGTGCGCCCACCCATGTGTGTGAAGGTTCATGCGCAAACTTCACCGAGAGATGTTTTGAACCGAAGACAAATTCCTCATTTGCTACACATTGTCAGGCTGGCCATACATCATACAATTTTAGCGTGTTTGCTGCCGCGTTTTGCAGAAACGCAGTTCAGTCCATTTAACATGATTTCCTATGGGACACGTTCACACCGCTGCGTTTTTACCCGGTGCGTCTTTTTGGAAAAGGTCAGGGAACGTAAAACGTTGCGTTTTTGGTTCTATAGACTTCAATGGGAACGCTGCAGAAAAGTATGTAGTGTGTTTTTGATGCGTTTTGCATTTAAAATCTGCCTAGCAACAAGAAAAATGTAAAAAAAATGACCCCACCCCCCACAAAACACGTCAGAAATGCAAGTGCAAAAATGCAAAACGCAACCTGCATAGGTGTGAACCTAGCCTTACCCTATCAAAGACCCCATCAGAGTCCCCATCAGTGCTCCCCCTTCACATAAAAGACCCCATCAGAGTCCCCCCCTTACACCAAAGACCCCATCAGAGTCTTCGTCAGTGTTCCCCCTTCACATCAAAGACCCCATCAGAGTCCCCCCTTTACACCAAAGACCCCATCAGAGTCCCCGTCCGTGCTCCCTCTTCACATCAAAGACCCCATCAGAGTCCCCCCCTTACACCAAAGACCCCATCAGAGTCACCGTCAGTGTTCCCCCTTCACATCAAAGACCGCATCAGAGTCCCCCCCTTACACCAAAGACCCCATCAGAGTCCTCCCCTTACACCAAAGACCGCATCAGAGTCCCCGTCCGTGCTCCCCCTTCACATCAAAGTCCCCATCAGAGTCCCCCCCTTACACCAAAGATCCCATCAGAGTCCCCGTCAGTGCTCCCCCTTCACAAAAAAGACCCCATCAGAGTCCCCCCCTTACAGCAAAGACCCCATCAGAGTCCCCTCCTTACACCAAAGACCCCATCAGAGTCCCCCCCTTACACCAAAGATCCCATCAGAGTCCCCGTCAGTGCTCCCCCTTCACATCAAAGACCCCATCGGAGTCCCCCTCTTACACCAAAGACCTCATCAGAGTCCCCCCCTTACACCAAAGATCCCATCAGAGTCCCCGTCAGTGCTCCCCCTTCACATCAAAGACCCCATCGGAGTCCCCCTCTTACACCAAAGACCCCATCAGAGACCCCCCTTACACCAAAGACCCCATCAGGGTCCCCGTCAGTGCTCCCCCTTTATATCAAAGACCCCATCAGAGCACCTTACATTAGAGTCCTCATTAGAGTCCCCCCCTTACTGAGAGGCCATCATTATCCCATAATTTTGGGACCTCTTTGTTTCCCGCTCCCTCAACCTCTTAGCGATTACGGAAACCTGGATCCAGCCCACTGATTCTACCTCCCCTGCTGCACTCTCCTACGGAGGTCTCACCTGGACCCACTCACCCAGGCCTAACGGGCGTAAAGGTGGTGGGGTTGGTCTGCTCCTGTCACCGCAGAGCACCTTCCGAGTCCTCCCAAACCCCCCCTCCCTATCCTTCTCCTCCTTCGAGGCCCACTGCCTCCGACTATTCTCCCCAACCCCCCTGAAGATTGCTGTGATATACCGGCCTCCTGGATCCATACCCCGCTTCCTGGATGACTTCTCCTCCTGGCTACCCTTCTTCCTCTCCTCTAAACTACCCACCATAATTCTTGGGGATTTCAACATCCCTGTCAACCTCGACAACCCGGACACAGCCCGTCTCCTCCACTTAACCTCCTCCTTTGCACTTGCACAGTGCATACAATCCACCACCCACTCCGATGGTAATATCCTTGATCTTGTCTTCTCCAACCGCTGCGCTCCCCACAACCTCACTAACACCCCCTTCCCTCTCTCTGACCACAACCTGATCATCTTCTCTATCTCCTCGTCCTCCAACGCCTACCCCTCCAAATGTCACACTACTACCAGCCGTAACCTCCGCAACCTTAACCCTGCCTCCCTCCACTCTGCAGCTGACCAACTCCACGACCGCATCCTCCCCCTGTCCTGCCCCGACTTGGCTTTGACCGCCTACAACAATGCGCTCTCAACAGCCCTTGACTCACTAGCGCCTTTAACCACACGCAACATCAGACCCCGACTGCTCCAGCCCTGGCAGACTGATCACACCAAAACCCTCAAACGACAAAGTCGTGCCCTGGAGCGACTATGGCGCAAAACCAAATCCAAACAAACCTTCACCCGCTACAAATCTGCCTTCCACACCTACACCTCCTCCCTCCATGCTGCCAAACAGGCCTACTTCTTGACCCTCATCAAGGCCCTCTCCTCCAATCCTCGCCGACTCTTCTCTGCCTTCAACTCTCTACTCTCTCCACCCCCACCTCCACCCAGCACCTCACTCACTGCCCTTGAGATTGCCAATCACTTCAAAAACAAAATTGACACAATTCGCAAGGACATTGCCGCAACTCACACGCCCTCTCAACCTGTCCCCTCTCACACAGCTACCCCCTTATCCCCCCTCCCCCTCGACATAACCCGCAGGGACTTCGTCGCTGCTCAAACTCTCTCCAACCCCCTTCACCCTCACTCAGCTACCCCCTCATCACCCCTCTCCCATGGCCCCACCACTGCTCTGACCTCCTCTTCCACCCCACCCTACATTCCTCATACTGAAGCTCCCCCAACACTCCACACCTTTGACCTTACTACCATCGAGGAAGTCTCCAAGATCCTCTCTGATGCCCGCCTCACCACCTGCCCCCTCGACCCTATCCCCTCACAACTCCTACGACCTTCCTCCTCCTCCATCCTACGCTCCCTCACCCACATCTTCAATCTCTCCCTCTCCTCAGGCACTTTCCCCTCCCCTCTGAAACATGCACACATCACCCCCATACTTAAAAAGCCCTCCCTGGACCCCAATGACCCGAACAACCTCAGACCCATCTCCCTGCTCCCATTTACATCTAAACTCCTCGAGCGCCTCGTCTACACCCGCCTATGCTCTCACCTCAACGACAACAACCTCCTCGATCCCCTACAGTCCGGCTTCCGTCCCCTACACTCCACCGAAACTGCCTTACTCAAACTCTCCAACGACCTGCTAACCGCCAAAGCTAATGGACACTATTCAGTGCTCCTACTCCTTGACCTCTCTGCGGCCTTCGACACAGTCGACCACCCCCTCCTCCTCAAAAAACTACACTCCCTCGGCCTCAGAGATTCTGCTCTCTCCTGGCTCTCATCCTACCTGTCACAACGCTCCTTCAGCGTTACCTATAATGCTACCACCTCTCCCTCACTCCCCCTCTCTGTTGGGGTCCCTCAAGGCTCTGTCCTCGGGCCCCTTCTCTTCTCCATCTATACCTCCTCCCTTGGCCAACTCATACACTCTCACGGCTTCAACTACCACCTCTATGCCGACGACACACAAATCTATCTCTCAACCCCCCACCTCACCCCCTTGGTCTCAGCCCGAATCACACACCTACTGAGCGACATATCAGACTGGATGTCGCTCCACTTCCTTAAATTGAACCTCTCCAAAACCGAGTTTCTTGTCTTCCCCCCAGCCTGAGCCCCCCCCATTGATTTCTCCGTCACGTCCAACAACGCTACCATCAAACCCGCCCCGCAGGCCAGAGTACTGGGTGTCATTCTGGACTCCAACCTATCCTTCCAGCCCCAAGTCCAATCTTTAACAAACTCGTGCCACCTCCACCTCCGCAACATCGCCAAAATCCGCACGTTCCTAACCCCAGAAACCACTAAACAGCTCATCCACTCCCTCATCATATCACGACTTGACTACTGCAACTCCCTCCTCACTGGCCTGCCTCGCCGCTGGCTATCCCCTCTTCAGTCCATCCTGAACACGGCTGCCAGACTCATTCACCTTTCCAACCGCTCTGTCTCCACCACCCCCCTCTGCCAATCCCTCCACTGGCTTCCGATTGCGCAATGGATCAAATTCAAAATCCTAACGCTGACGTACAAAGCTGTCCACCATACTGCCCCGTACTACATCTCTGACCTAATATCCAAGTACCGCCCAACACGCACACTCCGCTCCTCACAAGACCTCCTTCTCTCTAGTTCCCTGGTCTCCTCCTCCCATGCCCGCCTCCAGGACTTCTCCAGGGTGTCACCCATCCTCTGGAACTCCCTGCCCCAACCCATCAGATTATCACCTACTCTCCTCTCCTTTAGGCGCACCCTGAAAACCCATCTCTTCAGGGAAGCCTACCCCACCCCCTGCTAACTTGCCGACCTCCTCCACTCTTCCTACCACTCCATCCCCCACAGCTATCTCCTCCTGTGCCACCACCCCCTCCCTCCTAGATTGTAAGCTCGAAAGAGCAGGGCCCTCGATCCCCTCATGTTTTGCATTGTATTGGTATTGTTCTGTCACATGTTCTGTCTCCCTTTGTAATGTACAGCGCGGAGCGAACTATTGGCGCTTTATAAATACTGTATAATAATAATAATAATAATATAATCCCCTCAAGAAAAATATGTAAATCTATATAAAAAGGCAAAGCAAAAAACAAAAAAATAAAAAATATTTTTAAACCAAACTCCAAAAATGTGCCCAAAATGCAAAGTACGAACGAAACGCACAAAAAGATGAAAAACCGTGTCAGAAAAAAATATCTATTAATTCACTAAATAAATAGGAAACACATATGGAAAAAGTTCATTGGTGCATAAACGCCAAGTGATCCAATGACTTTTCCAAACGTGCAAGTGATAAAGTGGATGTGCGAAAGATATCCCAAAACGGCTGAAATGCTCCCTCACCTCCTAGCAGTGACCCAAACGGGCCAAAACGCCTGTAGGATCATACCAAAGATCCTCCGTGCCAAGACACTCCTCTGCGGATGATATCCACTTAAAATGATGGTATCCCCTTGCGACTTATAGTGGGACTGCGGCGGGCATTCTGACACTGGGGGGGGGGACTGACTAACTGCCAATGACATCCCCAGTGACACCAATACAGGGATCAGTGCTAATAACAAGCACTCACACTGCACTAATAATGGCACTGGGCAGGAAGGGGTTAACATCCGGGGCGATCAAAGGGTTAACTGTGTGTGTTTTACAGTGTCAGCACACTGCTTTGTATGGCTGTGCTATGCAGAGCCATACAAAGCAGTGCTGGAGCTGATGGGAGAGATCTGTATTGTTTACATACAGACCTCTCCCTTGTCAGTGATACTCAGTGATTGCCGGGTGCTGCTGGGGAACCTCTGGACAAGACCTGGTGATCAATGGCTGTACCTGCCAACGGCGGTGCAGGTAGGGTGGCGCTAGCGCACCCCCTACCTGGAAATGCAGAATGGCGTATATATATATATATATATATATGTGATTTTGCACAGCCCTGCTACCCTGTAGCAGTATTTCTGCTATAGGACAGTTGGGGAGCGGTTAATACAAGCAGTTTATGGACCTGACTCTGACCTGGGATCAGCCTCTTGCAGTTTCTGCTCAGCAGCAGGGGCGGACTGACAACTCATGGGGCCCCCGGGCAATAGGGGATCATGGGGCCCCTGTGTCCTTGCCCAAACTCAAAAAAGCCTATGAAAAAGGTACCAGGGGCATCTCATGGGGCCCCCTACTGACCCCGGGCCCTCAGGCAGTGTCCAAGTTTCCAAATGGTCAGTCCGCCCCTGCTCAGCAGTGATGGAGTATGAAAGGAAGCCAATCAGTTCATGCTCTGACAAGAAGCATGCCAATAGGAGGAGAGAAAAAGCGACAGAGAGATGAGCTCATTGCACTTCCACTGTCCAGTCATAGGCTGGGGGTAGATCCAGGAAGACCTGGGCTCAGGGGAAGTAGGATGAATGAAGCTGGCCATCAAACCGAGGACATCTTTCATCAGACAAGAAGTACTGCAGGGGAGAGGTCTGGATTGGATCATGAAAAGTGAATTGTCTTCCCGTTCACAATCAGACGCTGTGTGATGTGCAGAGCGGAGCTGTGTGGAATTCTGCAGAGTCTCAATGTTTTCACTGGATGTGAAAGTCACAGAAATGCTTCTCAAAGAGAAAACAATAAACAATTAGAATTGGTCACATGACAGAAAAGTGTTTTTATTATCAGAGGGGAGAGGTGTGATGCCATGGTGTCCAGACCTGGTCCACCTCCCAAGTCCAAAATTTATCCAAAATTATGGGATAATGATGTTTTATATGGAGTGCTGTGTTTGAGTGGCACTTAGGGATTTGTGACACTTTTATATTCATTGTTTCACCTTTTAATTAGTCCCATTTTTGGCTGTTTTTCACCTTTATCCAGTCCCTTTTGGACTATATTAATTTATAATATTTATTTTTACACACAAATCTATCTCTCGACCCCTCGCCTCACCCCCCTCGGTCTCCGCCTGAATCACAAGCCTGCTGAACGACATATCAGACTGGATGTCGCTCCACTTCCTTAAACTGCACCTCTCCAAAACCGAGCGCCAAGTCTTCCCCCCAGCCTGGACACCACCCCCCACTGACTTCTCCATCATGTCCAACAACGCCACCATCAAACCCGCCCCGCAGGCCAGAGTACTGGGTGTCATTCTGGACTCCAACCTATCCTTCCAGCCCCAAGTCCAATCTTTAACAAACTCGTGCAGACTCCACCTCCGCAACATCGCCAAAATCCGCACGTTCCTAACCCCAGAAACCACTAAACAGCTCATCCACTCCCTCATCATATCACGACTCGACTACTGCAACTCCCTCCTCACTGGCCTGCCTCGCCGCTGGCTATCCCCGCTTCAGTCCATCCTGAACACGGCTGCCAGACTCATTCACCTTTCCAACCACTCCATCTCCGCCACCCCCCTCTGCCAATCCCTCCACTGGCTTCTGATTGCGCAACGGATCAAATTCAAAATCCTAACACTGACGTACAAAGCTGTCCACCATACTGCCCCGAACTACATCACCGACCTAATATCCAAGTACCACTCAGCACGCACACTCCGCTCCTCACAAGACCTCCTTCTCTCTAGTTCCCTGGTCTCCTCCTCCTATGCCCGCCTCCAGGACTTCTCCAGGGTGTCAGTCATCCTCTGGAACTCCCTGCCCCAACCCATCAGATTATCACCTACTCTCCTCTCCTTTAGGCGCACCCTGAAAACCCATCTCTTCAGGGAAGCCTACCTCACCCCCTGCTAATTCCCGACCTCCTCCACTCTTCCTACCACTCCATCCCCCACAGCTATCTCCTCCTGTGCCACCATCCCCTCCCTCCTAGATTGTAAGCTCCAAAGAGCAGGGCCCTCGATCTCCTCATGTTTTGCATTGTATTGGTATTGTTCTGTCACATGTTCTGTCCCCCTTTGTAATGTACAGCGCTGAGCGAACTATTGGCGCTTTATAAATACTGAATAATAATAATAATCATTTTTATAGTCTTTTTCATTTTTTGAATATCACATTGGATCCCTGAGTGGATCAGTTCACGTTACACACTTTTAGTTATTTTCTTTGGACCTGGTTGGTTCCACCGCTTATTGATATCACTTGGGATCCCTAGTGGATCAGAACACTTTGTACACTTGTTTCTAGTCCTATTTGGACTTGGTTGAATTAATTGGTTAATAATATATTTCACTATAAAGATCGCACCGAGGACAAAGTTCACGTTTATTTTCACATTTATTGTTTACTGTTTATAGCATTTATTTTTATTTTTATTATCAAGTCAGCGCTGCACCATTGGATTTATGATTTATACTTGTCACATGGTATATGATTAGGTGTTAGCAGCTCCCAAAGGTTAGGTGCAGGGGCAGACTGACCATTCGGAAACTCGGGCACCGCCTATGGGCCCGGGGTCAGTAAGGGGCCCCATGAGATGCCCCTGGTAGCTTTCATAGGCTTTTTTGGGTGTGGTTTGAGTGTGGGCGAGGACACAGGGGCCCCATGAGTTGTCAGTCCGCCCCTGGTTAGGCGGTACTTTAGTTAGGAGTGCAGGAGCATCACACCATTATTACACCATTTTCTGTTATGAAATAATATTTTTAGAGACAGCCAGCATGGATTTATGAAGCGCCGATCTTGTTAAACAGATTATTGACACTGGTACAGAAAGTGATGGGAAATCCAACATTTTTGAGTTGTTACAGGGACAGGCAGTAAGGAGAAACTGTGGAGAAGTTTGTTCTGGTGTCAACTGCCTAGGAGGAGATATCTTCTCACTTTGGAGGGATTTCCTCTTCTTTTCTGCTTTGTCTCTGGGACAGGAAACAAATGCAAATCTCCACTCTGGAACCAAGAGAAAGCCTAAAGCAAGATATTATTATTATACAGTATTTATATAGCAATAAAAGGTTTGCTCAGCGCTGTACATTATAGTGGGGGACAGTACATGAGACAATACAGTAACAATACATGAGGGGTTCAAGGGCCCTGCTCTTTCGAGCTTACAATCTGGGAGGGAGGGGATAGTGGTACAGGAGGAAGTGGCTGTGGGGGATGGAGTGGTAAGAGAAGTGAAGGAGATCGGCTGTTAGGTGAGGGTGGGTTTCCCTGAAGAGATGGGTTTTCAGGGTGCACCTAAAGGTGAGGAGGGTAGGTGACAGTCTGATGGATTGGGGTAGTGAGTTCCAGAGGATGGGGGAAGTCCTGGAGAAGTTCTTCAGTCGGGCTTGGGAGGTGGAGACCAGGGAGCTAGAACGTAGGAGGTTTTTTGAGGAACGAAGATTACGGGTAGGGTGGTATTTGGGTATCAGGTCGGTGAGGTAGTTTGGGGCAGCGTTATGAATGGCTTTGTATGTCAGTGTTAGTATTTTGAATTTAATGCGTTGGGCAATCGGGAGCCAGTGGAGGGAATGACAGAGGGGGGGGGGGGGGAGGCCAGTGGAGGGAATGACAGAGGGGGGTGGCAGATGCGGAGCGGATGGTAGGGTGGATGAGTCTGGCCGCTGAGTTCAGGATAGACTGAAGCGGGGATAGTCTGTGATGGGGTAGACCGGTGAGGAGGGAGTTGCAGTAATCCAGACGTGAGATAATAAGGGAGTGAACGAGTAGTTTAGTAGTGTCCGGGGTTAGGAACGGATGTATTTTGGAGATGTTGCGGAGGTGGAGCCTGCATGAGTTTGCCAACGATTGTACATGGGGTTGGAAGGACAGGTTTGAGTCTAGAGTGACACCTAGAACTTTGGCTTGCGGGGTGGGACTGATAGTGGCGTTGTTGGTCGTGATGGAGAGGAAAGGGGGGGGGCGCGGGCTGGGGGGAAAATCAGGAGCTCGGTTTTGGAAAGGTTCAATTTGAGGAAATGGAGTGACATCCAGTCTGATATGTCGTTCAGTAGGTGGGTGATACGAGCGGAGACTGAAGGGATGAGGTGGGGGGTGGAGAGGTAAATTTGCGTGTCATCGGCGTAGAGGTGATAGTTGAAGCTGTGGGAGTATATCAGTTTGCCGAGAAGGGAGGTGTAGATAGAGAAGAGAAGGGGCCTGAGGACAGAGCCTTGGGGGACCCCAACAGAGAGAGGGAGGTGGTAGCGTTATAGGTAACGCTGAAAGAGTGTTGGGATAGATAGGAGGAGAGCCAGGAGAGAGCGGAGTCTCTGATGCCAATGGAGTGTAGTTTATTAAGGAGGAGGGGGTGGTCAACTGTGTTGAAGGCCACGGAGAGGTCGAGGAGTAGGAGGACTAAGTAGTGGCCATTAGCTTTGGCGGTTAACAGGTCATTAGTGATTTTGAGTAGAGCGGTTTCGGTGGAGTGTAGGGGACGGAAGCCAGACTGTAGGGGATCGAGGAGGTTGTTGTCAGTGAGGTGGGCGCTTAGGCGATTATAGACTAAGCGCTCAAGGAGCTTGGAAGTAAATTGCAGCAGGGAGATGGGTCTAAGATATAAACTTGTAGAATTTCCAACACAATTTTGTACGGATATTCTTAGTACATTCAAATGTCATTTGAAAGCAGTTTAAGATTTAATTTGCTATTAACATTCAATTTTGGAGTTTGTTTTTCACCCTGCTCCTTCAATTTTTCTTGTTGTCACTGCAGTCAAAAATGAATGTCAATTTGAACCCCACTAATAATTTGGAAAATTAACAAACCTTCTTACAATGAAAAATATAAAACAAAATACTAATGTACAGTATACCCAGCCTAACACTGGTCCTAATTCTTCCCTGCTGAATGCCTAGTGTCTTCTACATATACAAGAAAACCAATGCAGCCACCATATCTAAGGGCAGGTATGCTACAATACTTGTAGTAATATGTTGTTTTGGGGATTTAGATAACCTTTCATTTGTAATTTGTGAATTCATTATCAGTAATCCTCTAATGCATTCATTAATTCCACAATGTATAATTTCCAGTTGTGTATCTTGATTTCCTCTGCTCCCTGAGGCCTCCAAAGCTTTATTATATTTATCATCATAAAATCAGCCAAGCACTATGGTAATAGACCAGCCATGAGTGCGCTATAAGGAACAATTTCCTTTCTATTACACAAGCAATTTGCCCTTTTTTATTTTTATTTAATATTCATTTAATTTTTTCATCATTTATTTATTTTAATTTACAGTAATATTCTTCAACTTAACTGGATAGTCAATGGGAACACAGAGTTGTATGAAATTGCTTTTTTTGTGTAGGAAGAGGTAGGGAATGATGTTTAAATGTTTAGAACTGGGAGAGAATTAAAGTGACAATATATTCAGCTTCAATTTGAAAAAATTCTATTCAAGTATGTATTTTCAACTAAAAAAAAAATCTGTTATTGCTTTTAGCCTCTTCCAAATTTCTAAATTAATTTAGTTTGCTGCTGTGACCTGACTTCCCGGTAAAGGGTGTCTATGTTTGTTCCCCATGGTACCACTGTATGTAGGAACCTAGCCACCCTCTCTTGCTTGCTCCTGAGATGGACTGGACTACGGCATAGCTCCCAACTGTCCCTCATTTGGTGGGACTGTCCCTCTTTTGGAACCAAAACCATCTGTCCATTTTTCCTCCTCAGTTGTCTCTCTCTTTTTGGTCTGATGTGCAGACTTCTATAAAAAAAATGTACTATTTCATGACCAAAAGTCATCCAGTCTCTAACTGCATTTGTGATTTCGAAAAGCCGTTCCTCAAATGATGTGCTCAACATCTACAAAGATGTGAGAGGAGCCTATGTAGTTGAGGCCAGTTCAGCAACTGCAATCTGCATCTTTCTCATAGTACAGATTTAATTTGAAAGGTCAGTGAACCCCCAAAGTGATATTTTATTTATAGGTGGAGTCTGGTAGCTGGAATCAGTCTCTGCCCTCTTATATGTCTTCGATACTTCAACAGAAGTGAGGTCTCCCTGTCATGATTTCCAACTCTCTTCCTGTCCATCTGAATAATTTGGGTGTTCCAATCTACCTTTTCATATTTTGGCTCTTCCTATTTCATTTTTTATAGTATAAACAAAACTAAAAATTCAGCAGGAATGATTGAAACCCCTCATAATGAGCATAGCAGATTTGTAGAGCCTGGAAATCACCATGGGGATCTCTAGAGTCCCAGAGAGATACGCTATATGACCAAAACTTTGTACACACTTGACCCTCACACCTACACCATATGGCCAACAACACATGGATCCCTTCCAATGATTGAGTTTTAATATTTCCAGAGAAGAGTACTGGGAATGTCATCACATATGAGTACACTGCTCAAAAAAATGAAAGGAACACTTTGAAAACACATCAATGGGGAAAAATTCTCCTGCTGGATCTCTATACTGATATAGACGGGTAATGTGTTAGGAACGTAAGGATGGCCCATCATTTAATGGAAATGAAAATCATCAACCTGCAGAGGACTGAATTCAAAGACACCCCGAAAATCAAAGTCCAGCTGGCGAGTCCATTTTGCTGAAATGTCATTGCAGCAACTCAGAATGGTCCTCAGTAGTTTGTATGGCCCCCACATGCTTGTGTGTATGCCTGACAACATTGGGGCATGCTCCTAATGAGACCACGGATGGTGTCCTGAGGTATTTCCTCCCAGATCTGGACCAGGGCATCATGAGCTCCTGGACAGTCTGAGGTGCAACCTGGCAGCATCAGATGGACTGAAACATGATATCCCAGAGGTGTTCTGTTGGATTTAGGTCAGGCGAGCGTGGGGGCCATTCAATGGTATCAATTCCTTCATCCTCCAGGAACTGCCTGCATACTCTCACCACATGAGGCCGGGTATTGTCATGCACCAGGAGGAACCCAGGACCCACTGCACCAGCGTAGGGTCTGACAATGGGTCCAAGGCTTTCATCCTGATAACTAATGGAAGTCAGGGTGCCATTGTCTAGCCTGTAGAGGTCTGTGCGTCCCTCCATGGATATGCCTCCCCAGACCATCACTGACCCTCCATAACGTTCTCCGCTGCTTCTCCAGACCCTTTCACGTCTGTCACATGTGCTCAGGGTGAACCTGCTCTCATCTGTGAAAAGCACAGGGTGCCAGTGGTGGACTTGCCAATTCTACTGTTCAATGACAAATGCCAATCGAGCTCTATGGTGCCAGGCAGTGAGCACAGGGCCCACTAGAGGATGTCTGGCCCTCACGCCATCCTCATGAGGTCTGTTTCTGTTTGTTTAGTCAGAGACATTCACACCAGTGGCCTGCTGGAGGTCATTTTGTAGGGCTCTGGCAGTGCTCATCCTGTTCCTCCTTGCACAAAGGAGCAGATACCGGTCCTGCTGATGGGTTAAAGACCTTCTACGGCCCTGTCCAGCTCTCCTAGATTAACTGCCTGTCTCCTGGAATCTCCACCATGTTCTTGAGACTGTGCTGGGAGACACAGCAAACCTTCTGGCAATGGCATGTATTGATGTGCCATCCTGGAGGAGTAGGACTGCCTGTGCAACCTCTGTAGGGTCCAGGTATGGCCTCATGCTACTAGCAGTGACACTGACCCTAGCCAAATGCAAAATTAGTGAAAAATAGTCAGAAAAGATGAGTAGGAATAAAAATGTCAGTGGCCTCCATTTGTAAAACCATTCCTGTTTTGGGGATCGTCTCATTATTGCCCATCTAGTGCACATGTTCTTAATTTCATTAACACCAAAGCAGCTGAAACTGATTAACAACCCCCTCTGCGACTTACCTGACCAGATCAATATCCCAGGAGTGTCGACTCAGGGCGGAGCCTAGACATGGCGGCGTCGGAGAGCACGATGTGAGTGCTCTCCGATAATCTCATTCCCGACCACCCCGAGACCCTCATGAAGTGAAGCCCTACCTGATTGTGGAGGGACCTGGGGAGCGAGCGGCAGAAGCAGAGAGCGGAGCGTGTACGGACATCCGGGAGGTGAACTTGCTGGGGAGATCCAGCGCAGATACCGGGTTGCCGGGGAAACGAAGCTGGGAGGCGTGAGCCGCAAAGGACGACTGGGAAGTAGAGACGCCGGCCGGTTCCCTCGTGGAGAGGTAGTGACAGGTCGGCTCCCCTGGCACCACATGAGTGAAAACCCGTGCGGCTAGAGGAGGAGAGATGCTGCAGGAGTAAGGGGCCAGCTACGGAGGACCCCTGGAGGGAAAGTGGATGCTGGCTGGCGCCCTGATGTGACAGGGTGTTGCCGGCGTATAGCTGCCTGTACCCCCTGGACGGCTGTTTGACCCTGGGGCAGGGAGACCCATAAATACCAGACGAACCACCCTCCTTCCCTGAGTCGACTTCTAAGGACCGAGAAAGGAGGAGGAAAGAAAGAAAAACAGTATCGGAAACCCTGAGGAATCCCCCCCCAGGACTGAGCAGCAGTGAAGACCTCCCACACAAGTATGGAGTCACCGTCCTGAGAAGGGAAGGGTGAGTGAAAAATGCTGGGAGCTTATTGTGTGGTGAACCCCTGAGTGATTTAGGCTACTAAGGGGTGAAGGAGGGGGAGGATTCCCAGGGGTTTGAAGATAAGAAGAGAGGAGGCCCAGGTGCCCTAGGAGAGTAAAGGTTATAGGAAAAATTGCAAGCCTACCAGATATTTAAAGGATATGAAGAATAAAGGTCCCAAGGGAGCAGGGCCCAAAGGGTCCCAAACAGGAACAATAAAGAAATATACATCATATGGAAATACTACGCCAGAAAGGGCCCAAGGTACAAAGGGGGAAATGGACACTAGTTCAGGAAGTAGTCCTAGATTATCAATGGGCTTGAATAGCAGCAGTAGCCAACAAATAGTGGATGGCCTGGGAAGGAAAGGATCTGAAGGTGAACTACAGGTACCAAATAAGAAGGAGATGACTGAAATGTTTCAAAATCTGGAAAAAACGATAAAACATGAAATGACAGCTATTCGAAACGATTTAGGACATCTGCTAGCAAGAATGGAAGAAACGGAGGAGAAAGTTAAAACCCAGGCCCAGAACATAGATAATCTAAGGAAAAAAATAAGCCAATTAGAAAATAACCAGAAAAAAATGATCTATAGGATGGAAGTTCAAGAAAATAAAGAAAGAAGGTGTAATCTTAGATTACGAGGAATCCCAGAGACTGCTAAAGGGGAAACATTATACGAACTAGTTAAAAAAATTCTAAACTCCATAAGAGATAGACCTGAAACAGATGGGATCAAGTTAGACGGAGTATTTAGAATAGGAAAGTTCAATCAGGCTACCGAGAAGGAAAGACCGAGGGACATAATTGTCCAGTTCCAAAAATTTGGGGTCAAAGAGGAGATCTGGAAGAAGACCAAGGGAAGATCATTAATTAAGTTCGGAGACTTGAGTATCCAAATTTATGCGGACTTAACAGTAGAGACCCTAAGGAGAAGGAGATCCCTGAAACCCCTGTTGGAGCAGATGAGAAAACAGAATGTGCAGTATAGATGGGGTTCCTCAGCATTTCTAACTGGCTGGAAAAATGGGGTTACAGCGTATTTGCGATTTCCGGAAGATTTAAGAGATTTTTGCGATAGACTGGACTTGCATAGAATGGAGATAGCTGGGTGGGAAGAAGAAAAAGAAGACAAAGGAAATATAACTAATGCAAGAAAAGAGGACTGGCAGCACGTGGGGGGAAGGGGGGAGGGAGAATTAAGTAGAGACTGAGTTTTTTTTTTTTTTTTTTTTTTTTTTTTTTCTCTCTCCACTCTCTCGCCACTGGCCTTCCTCCTCAGGAGGTCGTGAACCGCTTAGAGGATACGGTTAAGGGTGGGAGGTAAAGAGTAAAGACTCTCGCTTAGTCTAGACTATAGAGAGAGGGAATCGGGTGGCTCGGAGATGAGGTGAGCCGTACATAGGTGGAGCTTACGCCCTAAATTTTAATCAATGGTGGAAATGGATCCACAAATGATTTGTAGGCAGCTTATACGCCTAAAAATGGGAAGGGGAAAAAAAAGAGAGGGTGGGAGGGGTGGTAGGAGGGGGGAAGGGGGGGGGGTGGGGCTAATATTCTGCAAGTCATTTGGGCCTAATAGGAGGAGACGAATTAGAAGAGAGATAATAAAAATTAAGAAGGATGGATGAAATACAGTTTATAACATATAATGTGAATGGGTTAAATTGCCCTGGGAAAAGATTCAAGTTGTTTAAAGAGCTACATCATAGGGCAACGTCAGTGGTATTTTTGCAGGAGACACACTTTGAGATAGAATCTAATGTGAAACTAAAATCCAAATATTATCCTACATGGTATTATGCCGACTCTCCAACTAAAAGAGCAAAGGGGGTGGCAATAGGATTGGCAAAAAATATGAGGTTTGAGCTGGAAGATAGAAGGACTGACCCGGAAGGGAGATTCCTGTTTTTGAAAGGTAAACTACAGGGAATTGAATGCACACTAGCCAATATATATTGCCCCAATAAGAAACCTGAGATCTTTCTAAAGGGTCTGTTAAAAAAATTGATCGATTTTAAAAAAGGGCGTTTGATAATAGCAGGAGATTTAAACCTCTGTATGGACCCACAGATGGATGTAACCTCCCTTGTGCAGAGAGAAGGGGGTAGGTCCCTGAGAGCTTTGAGGAAGGTGATCCACGAATACCAACTGGTGGACACCTGGAGAATAATGCATATGAAGGACAGAGACTATACCTTCTTCTCTAATGCACACGAGATGTATTCGAGACTGGATTACATCTTAATAGATCATCAACTCATTGAAATGTTGGTTAAAATAGAAATAGAGACAAGAACTTTTTCGGACCATGCCCCAGTTGTGATGAAAATGGGATGGGGAAAAAGGTGGACGGGAGGTTTAGGTTGGAGGTTAAATGAGGCTTTACTCTTTGATGAGGATATTGTGCAGAGGATCAGTGAAGAGATTAAGGTATACTTCCAGGAGAATGAAACGCAGGAAGTATCGACAGCTACAGTATGGGAAAGTCATAAGGTATATATAAGAGGAATCCTGATTGCGATGGGAGCAAGGAAAAAAAAGGAAAGAAGAGAGAGGGTTAGTGGACTCTTAAAGGAAATCCTGGAATTGGAGTATATACACAAGAAAAAAATAACAATAGAAACAAGACAGAAGTTAAGGGATAAAAAAGATGAATTAGAGAGATTGATGGATGAGGAGAGGAGAAGAGTATATAATAAAGTATTAAGTGAAAGATATAGATGGGGTGATAGACCAGGAAAATACTTAATGAGAGCCCTGAATAAGAAAAAAAACAGAAATTATATAGAAAAGATAAAAAGCCCTAAGGGGGAGATAGCCCACTCAACTAAAGAAATCATAAAAGTATTCACGGAGTATTATAGAAAGTTGTATAACATCAGCCCCCAAGGAACATCAAAAGAAATTAGAGAAGGTATTAATGAAAAAAGGAGGATATATTTAAAAAATGCGGGATTGCCAAAGCTTAGTGAAACACAACTGAACTCCCTGGAGGTAGAAATCTCTCAGGAAGAAATAGAAGTGGCATTGAGAAGTACAGGGGGAGGGAAAAGCCCAGGCCCGGATGGTTATACCGTTAAGTATTATAAAAAATTTAGTGAAGTACTGTTACCAAAGTTAAAGAAATATATGAATGACTTGGGAGACGGGATGGAGGTGAGGAGGGAATCCCTTCAGGCCCATGTAGTTCTCATCCACAAGGAGGTAAAAGATCCTTCTCAGTGCTCTAGCTACAGACCAATTTCATTGCTGAACACTGATACCAAGTTGTACGCAAAGGTCCTAGCAAACAGGCTGAAAGATCTAATGCCCGATTGGATCCATGGAGACCAGGTGGGCTTTGTCCAGGGGAGAGAGGGTAGAGACAATGGTTTGAGAACTCTGATGCTTATCCAGAAAAGTAGAAAAGGGAAAGCCCCGGTGGTGCTCTTGTCGATCGATGCCGAAAAGGCGTTTGATAGAGTGGACTGGGGCTTTATGATAGACAACTTGGAAGGGTTGGGGATTGGAGAGAGAATGCGAGAATGGATAGGTAAACTATATAAGGAGCCCACCGCAATCATTACGGTAAATGGGGAGAGGTCGGAATCCATTGGGATGTCCAATGGAACAAGACAGGGATGTCCATTGTCCCCCTTGCTGTATGTATTGACATTGGAACCCCTGCTGTCAATAATAAGGAATAGTGGAGCGGTAAAGGGAATCCAGATAGAAAATATAGAACATAAAGTAGCGGCCTTTGCGGACGACCTACTGTTTTATGTAGGCAACCCCCGAATAACATTACCAAATATAATGAAGATTCTGAAGGAATATGGGGAATTATCTAATCTAAAAATTAATCCAACAAAAACTGAGATTTTGAATATTAATATACCAAAGAGCGAAAAAGAAAGGCTACAAAAAGAATTCCCCTTTATTTGGAGAGAAAAAGATATAAAATACCTAGGCATAAAACTCGCTACCTCATATAAACAACTGTATAGATTAAACTATATTTCTCTGATAAATGAGATTAAGGACGAACTAAAAAGATTAGAAGGAGGAAATCCATCATGGTTAGGACGTATGAACCTAATTAAAATGGTAATTATACCTAAAATACTCTATAGATTTCAAATGATCCCGATCAAACTCCCATAGGTGTTTTTTAAGATAATGAGAAAAATGTTAACAAGATATATTTGGAGGAATAAAAAACCAAGAGTATCATATGAAACACTAAGTAGGACTAAAGAGAAAGGGGGGATGGGACTACCTGATGTCAAGAGATATTATAAAGCAGTAATGTTAGCAAGAATTTATGATTGGACTTTTAATCATAAGGGGAAAAGTTGGGTAAAAATAGAGAATGATATGAGTGGAATTAATCTGAGCAAGATGATATGGGTTCCAGCACACTATAGGAGAACCAAAGAGGGCACAAGCACTTACACTTTAACTGTCTTAAGGATATGGGACAACTTACATAAACACATGAAATGGGAATTCAACTCTATATTAATGCCTCTTGCAAACACGGAATTCTTCCCTCCGGGAAAAGATGAGATATCAGGGAGATGGATTAAAAAGGAAGATATCCAACTGAGAGATGTATTGGTAGAGGGGGAATTGAGAACATTTAGAGAATTAAAAGAGATGGTAGGAGATATGTTTAGTAAAATAGATGAGTGGAAATATCATCAATTAAAATGTTTTATAGGAACTCTCCCAAAACCCTTGAGATTAAAAAAGGAATGGAACATGTTTGAAAGGCTATTAGAAACACGTAGAGACGGGAAACACGGAGTTACAAAAATGTATAGAATACTCACAGAACTAGACACAGACACAAAGTTAATTTTTATAACAAATTGGGAAAGAGATATGGAGGTGGTGATAGATGAAGATCAACAGAATAAGATATTTAGACTGGTTCACGAGAATGTTAGTATGAGAGATGTTGAGATTAACTATAAATGTTTGACACGATGGCATATTACACCGAGCACTGAGCACAGGATGAGGGGGGAGAATTCAAACATGTGTTGGAGAGGATGTGGGGAAGAGGGCACGATGTTTCACATATGGTGGCAATGTCCAAAAATTCAGGTTTACTGGAAGACAATAGTCAAATTAATAGAAAAAATAACTGGAAATGACATAGGACTAGACCCAACCATTTGTCTCCTACATAGTGTTGAAACAACAGTGAATAAATATAAGGAATCAGGTATATGGCACTATTTAAGTGCTGCAAAAGGGTTGATCCCCAAGTATTGGCGGAAGGTTGAGATACCAACGGAGGAGGATTGGATCAATAGGGTAAACCAGATTAGCAGAATGGAAAAATCTTATCATATTCAGGAAGATAGGATGAAAATATACTATTCACGATGGGAAAAATGGGAAAAATCGGAAATGAAAGAGAAATATAGAAAACTCTAATCTAGGAAGTTATCCGAAGTTACTGGGCCTAGAGAGGTTTGAGATCTTGCAGAGGGTAGGGGGGGGGAGAAGAGGGGAAATGGTGGGGAGGGAGGGAAGGGAATAGAAAAGAGGTAAATAGAAGGGACAGAGTAGAAATGTATGGATATTTATATGTATTGTGTCTCTTCTTATGGATTTTTGTAATAATATGAAAAATTAATAAATATTTAAATTAAAAAAAAAAAAATATCCCAGGAGTGTCACTGACTTAATGCTAGACTCGGATTACAAAGTGTTCCTTTAATTTTTTTGAGCCGTGTACAGTATGTGCTTGTGTTTGTTAAGTTAATAATTTTGTTTCACCAAATGCGTTCTGTTAGAATGATTCGTTTTCTGAATTAATTTTGTAATTTCGAATGTGTTTCATATATCCGAATTCGGTTAGCATATTCGTTATTTTCCAATCTATTCAAACTTTTGAAGACTGCTATATTGATTCTATTTTAATCTATGTTATTCTGTTCTGTTTTATTCTGTTTTATTCTATTTTTTAATTTTCTATTCTATCCTACTCCTATAGGAAATATCATCTTATATCACTTTTATACCTTACTGTATTTATTTCAATTTGTTTCGATTTCAAATTTAAATACATTTTTAAATTCAAATTCATTTTCAAATTCAAATTCATTTTGGCATTCAAATTTGGGTAATTCGCTGTTTAGTTACATTATTTTGTTTCATTATTTATTCTGGATTCATTGAAATTCATTACTATTGTTATTCGGGAATTGAGATACAGTTGTGTTCAAAATATTAGCAGTCAGACATCACTAACCGGATCAATCACTGTTTTTGGTGGAAATGATATTTCTACATGGCAGATAATTTCCTAGCAGGTGTAGTAGAGTAATAGAAATCCAACAGACCCAACAGTCATGACATGCATGCTGCTGATTCTGTGTCATTGAATCACTCATTGAAAGGGGCGTGTTCAAAATAATAGCAGTGTGGAGTTCTATTAGTGAGGTCATTCATTCTTTGATAAACAGGTGGCAATTATTGCCCTTATTTAAGGAAGGAAGGCAGCAAATGTTGGACATGCTGGTTACAGTGCATTTCTCTTTGAAATTCTGAGGAAAATGGGTTGTTCCATACATTGTTCAGAAGAACAGCGTACCTTGATTAAAAAGTGGATTGGAGAGGGGAAAACATATAAAGAAATGCTGAAAATGATCGGCTGCTCAGCTAAAATGATCGCAAATGCTTTAAAATGGCAACCAAAACCTGAAAGACGTGGAAGAAAGCGGAAAACTACCATTGGAATGGATAGAAGAATAGCCAAAATGGCGCGGACTCAGCCAACAATCAGCTCCAGGAAGATGAAAGAAGGTGTGACGTTCCCTGTGAGGACTGTTACAATTAGAAGACGCCTATGTGAAGCCAAGCTATCTGCAAGAAGCCCCCGCAAAGTCCCACTGTTGGAAAAAAGACGTGTGCTGAAGAGGTTACAATCTGCCAAAGAGCACATTGACTGGCCTAAAGAGAAATGGCGCAACATTTTGTGGACTGATGAAAGTAAGATTGTTCTTTTTGGTTCTAGTGGGCGGAGACAGTTTGTCAGACGACCCCAAACACTGAATTCAAGCCACAGTACACTGAGAAGACAGTGAAGCATGATGGTGCAAGCATCATGATATGGGGATGTTTCTCATACTACGGTGTTGGGCCTATTTATCGCATACCAGGGATCATGGATCAGTTTGAATACATCAGAATACTTGAAGAGGTCATGCTGCCTTATGCTGAAGAGGAAATGCCCTTGAAATGGGTGTTCCAACAAGACAACGACCCCAAACACACCAGTGAAGTGCAACATCTTGGTTCCAGACCAACAAGATTGACGTTATGGAGTGGCCAGCCCAATCCCCGGATCTTAATCCAATAGAAAACTTGTGGGGTGACATCAAAAATGCAGTTTCTGAGGCAAAACCAAGAAATAGAGAAGAACTGTGGAATGTCGTCCAATCATCCTGGGCTGGAATACCTGATCACAGGGGCCAGAAGTTGGGTGACTCCATGCAACACAGATGTACAGCAGTTCTCAGAAACAGTGCGACTACAACCAAATATTCATGAAGTCATTCAAAGGAAAGCAAAATCTTCAAACATGTTTCAGTTTATATAGTGAATGTTTGAGTTTGTAAAGAAGAATACAAACACTGCGATTTTTTTTGAACCGTCTAATATTCACTTTTCTTCAAATGTTTTAGAGGAACAACACAAATTTGATCTATTTTTTTTCATGTTTTGATTTGGAATAGAATGTGTCGTGTTCCCAATGCATTTGTATGGATGGAAATAAAAGCAAATAGAAGGATTTTGAGCTTTATTCACTTTTTTCAACACACTGCTATTATTTTGAACACAACTGTACATCCAAACCTCCGAATAACAAAAAGTTTGTCTGAATTTTACTTTGTAACCAATCGATTTGCACATGTCTAGTAGCATACAAAGACATTATAGGCAAGTAAACTTCCAACCATGCAGTAACAGTTTGGGGAAGACCTATTTCTGTTCCAGTATGGCTGTACTCCTGTGGGTAAAGCCATCTCCATAAAAACATGGTTTGATCCATTTGGTGTGGAGGAACTCAAGTGTCCTTCACAAAACCTGAACTCTACTGGGCACATTTAGAATGATTGGATGAGGGTATCATCCAACTTCAGTACCTAATCTCACAAATGCTTTGTTTTTAATTTTGTCTGAATGGATACAAATTTCTACAGACACACTTCAATTCTTTGAGAGCATCTGTAGAATTCTTTCTAGAAGAGCGGAAACTGTTCTAGCTGAAAATGATCTAGCACATTCTTAAAATGGTTTTGGAATGGGAAGTTCAACAAGCACATATACCTGTAGACGTGATGGTCAGGAAGCCACAAACTGTTGGCTCTATAGCAGGGGTGGACTGACCATTTGGAAACTCGGGCACTGCCCGAGAGCCCGGGGTCAGTAGGGGGCCCCATGAGATGCCCCTGGTACCTTTTTCATAGGCTTTTTTGAGTTTGGGCAAGGACACAGGGGCCCCATGATCCCCTATTGCCCCGGGGCCCCATGAGTTGTCCGTTCGCCCCTGCTCTATAGTGTACATGAGGTGAAATAAAGCATATCTAAATCCAAAAGCTAAAATTTAATATATTTTGGCTTACCAATCCTTAGATGGCATGCCTGCATTAGTTTTCTTAACTCTGGCTTTTTTTGCTTTATTTCCACCTGAAAATCCTGTGAATATCATCTTCCTGTCCCTGGGTAGCTATGCTCACTTCTACACTGTATCTATGGAGAGAGCCATGATTGCCACTCAAGCTGGACTTCACACATGTCTTCCTTTATTCATCTCCATGGCATGGATTAGTAGTGTATACAGGAAAGATAACATTGATTTTGCCACTAGTTTATATCACGGGAAGTTACAAGGACACTACACTTGTGGCAAGATCAAGAAGTATTTTCTGTACTTGTTCAAAAATGTTCTTAGACTAAAATAAAGAAAACTAATGCAACCTTCATATCTAATGACTGGTAAGGACATGTCTAGAAGCATACAAAGACATTTTAGACAAGTATGCTTCCAAGCATTCCGTAACATTTGGGGAAGGCCTGTTTCTCTTCCAGCATAACTATACTCCTGTGGACAAAGCCATCCCCATGATGAGTTTTGGTGTTGAGGAACTGTTGTGGTGTTGAGGAACTCAAGTGGCCTTCACAAATCCTGACCTCAACCCTAGTGGACATCTACCATCTACCAAGCACTGAAATATTGGTTTTGAATGAACTGATGACCTTTTGTTACCAGCACACTTATTTTGGAATGGGATGTCTAATGAACACATATAGGTGTGATGGTCAAGTGTCCAAAATCTGTTGGCCATATAGTGTATAAGAGGCAGATTAACTTTCTAGCACCTCCCAAACGTTGTAATATTAGTTTTGGATAACTGGTGGCCTTTCATGACCAACATACCCATTCATATGATATTAGGGCAAATCAGTGACAAACCAATAATTTTTTTTTCCAGGAAAGAAAGATGGAGGAATGTTCAAACAGTACGGGACACTTATTTTACATTTTAGCATTTTCCACTTCTGAGACTGGGCAACGTCTCCTTTTCACTGCAGTTCTATTGATGTATCTGATGACTGTTTTTGGAAACATGACCATTGCTCTACTGGTGGGTCTGGTTCCCCGGCTCCATACTCCAATGTATTTCTTCTTGAGTAATCTTGCTGTTAACGATGTTATATATGTTTCAATTACTCTTCCAAAACTGCTCTTCATGCTCCTGACACATGACCATTGGATGTCTTTCTCTGCCTGTATGGCTCAGGTATACTTCTTCTCATTGTCAGCTGCTTGTGATATAATGTTACTGACCTCCATGTCCTATGACCGATACGTGGCAATCTGTTTACCGTTACAATATTCCTTAAACATGAGTAAAGGTGTATATACCTCACTGGCTCTGTGTTCCTGGCTTATATCTGCTATCAATGCAACAATGGATGTATTAATTACATCTCCATTGTCCTTCTGTCCCACAGTAAACGTTGACCATTTCTTTTGTGAGCAAGCAATGTTGTACACCCTTACTTCTAGTGATACTACAAGCAGAAACTTACTTCTGCTATTTCAAATTTTACTGTTGGTATCTTTGCCTTTTTTGCTTATTATAATGTCCTATTTGTTCATCATCTCCACCATTTTGAAAATGCAGTCCTCAAAGGGAAGACACAAAGCTTTTTCCAGTTGCACCTCCCACCTCATCACGGTTATAATCTTCTTTTTTCCAATCATTATATTGTACACCAAACCAGAATCTGAGCATTCTAGAGAACTGGACAAGTTGTTCTCCTTGCTTTATACAGCGGTGGTTCCAATGCTCAACCCCTTTGTCTACACTTTGAGGAACAAAGATATTTTGAATGCTATAGGAAATGTAACAAGGAAGTTTTTTTTGATTATCAAGCTATTGTTTTTAAAAGACTAGTCATCTAGTTTTATTAGCATACAGTGACATAACCACAGGTTATGGTGGAACCCCCAAGTGAAGTTTCTCTATGGCACCTGGTTGTATCAATTGATATTAAAGCTAAATTCCAGGTATGGAAATTTTGACAGTTACATTGGTCCAACTGTCACACCTACCCCTAGCGTTGGTGGTCAGGCACTATAGCTGACTCTGATTTCTCCACCTATAGCAGTCCTCTTTCCCATAAGGCAAGCAGGCCTACCGGAACTCAGTTGCCCCCAGGACTTATACACAACGGTATAGTGACTGGCTACCACGCCGGGACAGGAGCAAGCCAAGCACGGAAAATAGGTACTCACAGTTGGCTGACAGGCAGAGTGGTCCAATGAAAGTTCTAGTTCAAGCCTGGCGACTTTCAGAGAGTAAACAAAAATACTGTAGCAACCTAGTTATTAAATAAATCCAAAACAGTCCAACAACAAACGTATTAATCCAAAGTCTGATCACCAAAGTGTGCCCAGTGATCACCCATTGTGCCAAATGCCTCAACCAAAAGTGACTGGCCGCGCACCTCCAGGATATGACCAACAGTAGGTCAAATGCGCTTTCCCTTTAAAGGGTTAAACTCCCACTCAAATGCTGTTCTTCTTTGCTGCAAAGCTTGAACATGCTGGAATATCCATGCAAGATAAAGGAACAGCCATTAGTTCTCTCTGTGTAAACTCTTTTAATGCTGCTAATAAAAGACCCTCACAAGATAAGGCACACTGCAAGGCTGAGATATACAATGTAATTAGGGGCGGACTGACCATTTGGAAACTTGGGCACTGCCTGAGGGCCCGGGGTCAGTAGGGGGCCCTTGAGATGCCCCTGGTACCTTTTTCATAGGCTTTTTTGAGCTGGGGCAAGGACACAGGGGCCCCATGATCCCCGTTTGCCCGGGGGCCCCATGAGTTGTCAGTCCACCCCTGAATGTAATATTACCACTTGGTAAGATGGCCATAGGATGACATCCTGTACGTGGCTCCACCCCCCTATATGCATTACGTTCTGGGCGGGACTTCCTCAGTAGGCATTGATTGTATCACACTTCCTAACTGGGCCATAGTCAAAAGACATCCTCGGTTGGAAGTGGAATACCGGGGTTATGGCTGCAGCAATGTGCCATAACCCCAGTATTTTTTTTTTTTTCAGTGGGCAATACCCATTCTGCTAAAAGTGATCTTAGAGCGGATTCGCCGCTGGATCACTTTTAGAAATGGTGGGAGGAGTCTGCGTCCTCCCCCCTGCCAATTTCTGGTGGCTCTCAGGCTTACCTGGGTGAGCCCGAGAACCAATCTGGTAATCGCGGTGGACTCCACTCATCTCTATGACCTAGGAGGACTGTAGCGACATCATTATATCACTTCCGGTTCCGGCCTAATGTAAACAAGGCCATTTTAGTATTGAAAGCATGCAGTAATGTAGCGCCTGGCGGTAGCTGACATATTTATTAATAGTAGTAATACCGCATTGCTAAGGAGCAGGAGGCTGCCAGCGTCCTGAACAGCCAGTAACTGTCATGGTTGTTAAGGAGCGGGCGGCTGCCGCATCCTTAGCGACCAGTACACATTCCTTAGCCGCTTCCGCGCTGCCCTATAGCAGAAATACTGCTACAGGGCAACACAGGTGCGCAAAATCACACATTTTATATATATATATATATATATAAATATAAACACACATACATACACACACACAGTATATATGTGTGATTTTTGCGCAGTGCATGCGCTGCTGTTTACAGCCTTGGCTATCAATCACTGGGTCCCAGATGGTGATTCCCCGCCGGCACCCGGCGATCTCCGAGTGTTAGCAACGGGGGGAAGAGACCTGTATGTAAACAATACAGATCTCTTCCCTGTCAGCTCCTGCACACTGCTTTGCATGGCTCTGCATAGCAGAGCCATACAAAGCAGTGTGCTTACAGTGAAACACAATCAAAGCCCACATAGTAAAACAGCACACAATTAACCCTTTGCTCGCCCCACATGGTAACCCCTTCCTGCCCAGTGTCAGTGCTTTTTATTAGCACTGATCACTGTATTGGTGTCACTGGAGATGTCAGTGACACCAAGTCAGTTCCCCCCCAGTGTCAGAATGCTCACCGCAGTCCAGCTATACGTTGCTGATCGCCGAGATTACTAGTAGAAAATAAATCCCAGTATCTATACCACCATTTGTAAATGCTATAACTTTCATGTAAACCAATTAATTTACACGTATTGGGATTTTTTTTTTAGCAAAGACACGGAGCAGAATACATTTTGCCCTAAATTTATGATGAAATTTGATTTTTTAAATTTTTTTACTGGACATGTTTAATAGCAAAATGTCAAAAATATAAATTTTCTCTCAAAATTGACAGTCTTTTTTTGTTTATAAAACAAAAAATAAAAAACACACAGGCAATTGTCAGTTAAAGTAACTCCGTGCCGTATCGCAAGAAATGGCCTGGTCAGGAAGGGGCGGTATATCCTCTGGAGGGCGAGGGGTTAATTACCGAATGCATTTAATCATTTATTTCCTTCTGTGATTTGAGTTTAACACCTGTCTATGTGGTATTTAATGAGCGTTTTGTGATTAATATCACAGAACAGTATAGTGAATCGACAATTTCAGGGTCATATGCGGTATTTAGGGAAAATGCGTCTGGACACCAACATATTGCATTTAATCTGATTCTGTGAATGGAGCCCATGATCCCTTATCTAAGTGGATAACAGTCACATTTTCAAAATGTGTGAAAAAAAAGGGAGTGATAGTGTGTGCGAAGTGCTAACAAAAAACTAAAAACAAAACAAAAAAATGTGGATATATAAGAACTGCGCTGTGACCATCAGTAGTGAACAACACTATGGGGGAGATTTAACTAAAACTGGAGAGTGCAAAATCTGGTGCAGATTATTATTATACAGGATTTATATGGTGCCAACAGTTTGCGCAGAGCTTTACAATATAAGGGAGACAGTACAATTACAATACTTTCAGTACAGAAGGAATAGGAGGGCCCGGCTTGTGGAGCTTACAATCTAAAGGAAGGGGGAGGTGATACAAAAAGTGATAGCTGCGGGGGATGATCCGGTGGAGGTGATTCAAGTACAGTTCTTAGGTGGAGCTGGGGTAGGCTTCCCTGAAGAAGTGAGTTTTCAAAGATCGCATAAAGGAAGACAGGGTGAGGGCTGACCAGACATGCTGTGTTAGGGAGTTCCAGAGGATGGGAGAGGCTCTGGAGAAGTCCTGGAGGCGAGCGTGGAAGGCGGTGATGAGGGAGCTAGAGAGGAAGATATCATGGGAGGAGCAGAGTGGGTGATTTGGGCGGTATCTGTGGATGAGGTTGGTGATGTAGCTAGGGGCAGTGTTGTGGATGGCTTTGTATGCTGTGGTTAGCATCTTGAATTTTATACGTTGGGTTAGTGGAAGCCAGTGGAGGGATTGGCAGAAAGGGGCAGCAGTCGCTGATCGGTTGGTAAGGTGTATGAGTCTAGCAGCAGCATTCATAATAGACTGAAGGGGGATAGCCTGTGTAATGGTAGACCAGTGAGAAGGGATTTGCAGTAATCGAGGCGGGATATAACCAAGGCGTGGAAAAGTTGTTTTTTGGTGTCATTGGTCAGGCAGGGGCAGATTTTGGAAATGTTCCAGAGGTTGAGGCGGCAGGATTTAGCCAGTGATTGGATGTGGGGCCCAAAGGATTGGTCAGAGTCTAGGATTACGCCTAGCACCCTGGCATGAGGGGAAGGACCAATGGTTGTGCTGTTGATCTTTATGGTAATGTCATGAGTGGGGGATCTGGGGGGGGGGATATTACAAGCTCAGTTTTGGAAAGATTGAGTTGAAGGTAGTGGTGTGAAGTCCATGCTGATATGTCACTTAATAGATTTGTGATACAGGAGGAGATTGAGGGGGTGAGCTGGGGAGTGGAGAGAGAGATCTGGGTGTCATCAGCATAGAGGTGGTATTGGAGCCCATGGGAGGTTATCAATTGGCCCAGGGAGGAGGTGTAGAGAGAGAAAAGGAGGGGCCCAAGGACAGAGCCTTGGGGTACCCCAATGGAAAGAGGGGGAGGAGGAGAAGTTGTATGTGGCGCTGAGAAAGGTAAGAGGAAAACCAGGAGAGAGCAGAGTCACGGAGGCCGATGGAGTGGAGTTTACTGAGGAGGAGTGGGTGGTCGACTGAGTCAAAGGCAGCGGAAAGGTCTAGGAGTATGAGTATGGAGTAATGGCCATTGGTTTTAGTAGGTAGCAGGTCGTTAGTGAGTTTTAGTAGTGCAGTATCAGTGGAATGTTGTGGGTGGAAGCCAGACTGTAAGAGATCAAGAAGGTTGTTGTCGGTGAGGTAGCAGTTCATACAGTTGTGAACTGGCGCTTGAGAAGCTTGGAGGCAAATGGGTTGAAAGTTAACAGTGGGGGGTGGGGCCTGTGGAAGGGGATTGGGGGTAACAGTGAGTAGTGGGGTTGGGGGAAGCAGGGAGGGATTGAATCTCTGAAGGAGGTTGGGGGTGATGGGTGGGGTTCGGGGGAACAGTGAGGGGTGGGGCCTCTGGAATGGGATTGGGGGTAATAGGGGGATGGAGCCTTTTAGCGGGTGTTAACAGTGGGGGTGGGGTCTCTGGAATAGGGGGTAACTGAGTGGGGTTGGGGGTAGCAGGGAAGGGTTGGATCTCTGGAGGAGGTTGGTGGTAATGGTGATGGGTGGGGTTTTTCTAGTATGGGGTTGGAGGTAACTGTGAGGGATGAGGTCTCTGGAATGGTATTGAAGGTAATAGTGGGGGGTGGGGCCTCTGGAGTGGAGTTGGGAGTAACTGTGGGATCTGGAACATTATCTAGTTCAGCCCTTCACCCCCTGCTGGAGCCGTTTATACGTTTCTGCCATGGACCTGTTTATTCATGCTTGCTTAAAGAAAATTCCAGGAATGGTGGCAATTTAGAAACTTGGATGAAGTGACTCCTCCACATGCCATATCAGTTTGGCTGTTGGGGTGAGGGGGTGAGGGTAACTGTGATGGGTGTTTTTTTTTTTTTTTGCAGAGGGTTAGTGGTAACGGTCAGGAGTGGGGTTGGGGGTTATGGTAAGGGGTGGTATCTCTGGGATGGGAATGGAAAGTGAGGCCTCTGAAGTGGGTTTGGGGGAAACAGTGGGGTTTCCTCTGGGGACCTGAAGGGGCACTGTGGGAGACTGGAATGTACAAGAGACTGGGGGGCTGTGTGGGGTACTCTTTGAAGGTGAAGGCACTATTAGAGGCTGGAGGCTCTGCAGTAAGCTGGGGGACAGCAGAGGGCTGGGTGGCACTGAGAAGCAATGCAGTCCACTATAGAAGGTTCGGGAGCGCTCTGAGAGCTGGGAGGTTTTGGGATCTGCAACAGGCCAGGGCCTAGTGGCTAAAAAATACTGAAATGGAGGACTTTGGTCCTGTTGAGTCGAGTCATGAGCAGGCCCCTCCTCCACACTTTCCTTATTGACTCACTGGCTGTTGTCTCAGCCAATGAGGAGGGGGAGACGCAGGACAGCCGAGACTCTAGTGTGCACTGCTGGATCAGAAGGGATGGGCGGGGGGGGGGGGGCTGCCGCACACAGGTTTTGTGTTTTTTTTTTTTTTTTTTTTTTTTAAGCTTCATGCATAGAATGCATGAAGTTAAAAAAACCTTCAGCCTTTACAAGCACTTTAACCATTTGCCGACCGCCCCATAGCAGATATACCACTACAGGGCAGCCGTGCTGTTCAGAATTGTGTATGTAAACGTGATTCTGCACCTCCTGGTAGCGGGGGTGCGTGTTCGCTGCTGGTGCGCCGCTTCTGTGCAAAATTTTTTTTTTACAATAAAATAATAAATATGTAGCAGAATACATATTGGCCTGAAATTAGGAAAAAAAAAATTTTTTTATTTTTTTTTAATTGGATATGTTTTATAGCAGAAAGAAAACATTTTTTTTTTCAAAAAACTATATTTTTAAAATTTTATAGCGCAAAAAATAAATCCAGAGGTGATCAGATACCACCAAAAGAAGGCTCTAATTGTGAGGGAAAAAAGGACATAAATTTGATTTATTTAGTGTTGCATGACCGCGTAATTGTCAGCTAAAGTAACGCAGCGCTGTATTGCAAAAAATGTCCTGGTCAGGAAAGTGAGTAAATCTTCCTGAAGTGGTTAAAATCACGAAAAAAATATATTATGCAACAAAGATATAGCCAACCAAAAGAAAGCTGCGAACTGGTATATCTGTGAATACCCAAAGGCTACAAACTAAAACAAAATCTGAAAACAGATGTAACTCCTACAAAGTGCAATAGCATACCTCATCAAATTCATATGAAACTCAAGAAGTGCCTATGTGATATTTTATATATAAATTTAATAAAAAAACATCAGAAAATTCCCCTGAGGATGCTATTAGATGAAAGGCATCGGGGCGGAGCTGAGGCAGTGACGTCATCGCGCACAGCCCTGATGTGGTGCAACGTGCGATTTCTGTACTGAATGATTATATGCTTAATACTGGGTGGAATCTGCAAATGCGCATTCTGGTTACTAATAAATTTTGTAAAGGCTCATGCACTAGTAGTTTTTATTTTTGCATGTACTGTTGGGCAAGGTATCTCTTTTCTGATGATAGAAAAGTGTGTCCCTGATGTCCCTGGAGGTGAATTTAACATGAAACATGATTTGGCATTGCTGGAAAGATTGATCAAAGAAGTATAAACTTCAATGTAAATGTAAAATAATGCACCTAGAGAAAAAAAGAATCCCTTGAGGGAGTACAACATTGGGGGTACAGTGTTGGCCAGCACTACGAAGAGAACTTAGGGGTACTTTTTTCCCGATTACAAAGTGAGCAAACCGTGTGGCCATGCAGTGGGGAAAGTCAATAGAATTCTAGGATACATCGCTAGAGGGGTCACAGACAGGAGGAAGGTGATCCTGATTCCTCTATATAGATCTTTATATCACTAGAGGGGTCACCAGCAGGAGGAAGGAGGTCCTGATTCCTCTATATAGATCTTTATATCACTGGAGGGATCATCGGCAGGAGGAAGGAGGTCCCGTTTCCTCTATATAGATGTTTGTATTACTAGAGAGGTCACCGGCAGGAGGAAGGAGGTCCAAATTCCTCTATATAGATCTTTGTATTACTAGAGAGGTCACCGGCAGGAGGAAGGAGGTCCCGTTTCCTCTATATAGATGTTTGTATTACTAGAGAGGTCACCGGCAGGAGGAAGGAGGTCCTGATTCCTCTATATAGATCTTTATATCACTGGAGGGGTCACCGGCAGGAGGAAGGTGATCTAACCCAGTAGCAGAAAGTAGGTGAAGCCAAAATTTAATTGACGATCCTACAAGGCCAAGCAGAGGGTACCCCACAAAGACAAAAAGTCTTGGATAGATTGAAGTAGTTCTTTACAACGCAGCTAGAAAGCTGGAACATCCCTAAGGGCCTAAGTCGATACCAAACGTGATCATGGCCAAAAGGCCAAGAAGCAATAATGCAGAAAGGCAAAGAGGGAAGTAGTTTAGATCGCACTCTCGTTCCTTGTGGGGACTAAGCCTCTTAGCCAATAGCAGCAAGTAGGTGAAGCCAAAAAGTAACTGACGATCCTACCAGGTCGAGCAAAGGGTACCCCACAGAGACCAAAAGGATTGGATAGACCAAAGTACTTCTCAACGATGCAGCTGGACAGCAGGGAAACCCCTAAGGGCCTAGGTCAATAACAAACTTGATCATGGCCAAAAGACCGAGAAGCAAAAAGGCAAAAAGGGCAGTAGGGAACATTGCAATCTCGTTCCTTGTGGGGTCTAAGCCTCCAACCCAATAGAAGCAAGTAGGTGAAGCCAAATTTAATTGGTGATCCTACCAAGCCGATCAGAGGGTACCCCACAAGGACCAAAAGGCTTGGATAGATCGAAGAACGTCTCAACGACACAGCTGGACAGCAGCGACACCCCTAAGGGCCTAGGTCGATACCAACGTAATCATGACCAAAAGGCCGCGAAGCAATAATGCAGAAAGGAAAGAGGGCAGTAGGATAGATCGCAGTCTCGTTCTTAGTGGGGACTAAGCCTCTAACACAATAGCAGCAAGTAGGCGAAGCCAAATTTAATTGACGATCCTACCGGGCCAAGCAAAGGATACCCCACAAGGACCAAAAAGCTTGGATAGATCAAAGAACTTCTCAACGACGCAGATGGACAGCAGGGACACCCCTAAGGGCATTGGTCGATACTAAACTTGATCATGGGCAAAAGGCTGAGAAGCAATAATGCAGAAAAGAAAGAGGGCAGTGGGATAGATCGCAGTCTCGTTCCTTGTGGGGACTAAGCCTCTAACCCAATAGCAGCAAGTAGGTGAAGCCAAATTTAATTGACGATCCTACCAGGCCGAGTAGAGGGTACCCCACAAGAACCAAAAGGCTTGGACAGATTTAAGAACTTCTCAACGACACAGCTGGAAAGCAGGGACACCCCTAAGGGCCTAGGTCGATACCCAAGTTGATCATGGCCAAAAGGCAGAGAAGCAATATTGCAGAAAGGAAAGAGGGCAGTGGGGTAGATCGCAGTCTCGTTCCTTGTGGGGACTAAGCCTCTAACCCAATAGCAGCAAGTAGGTGAAGACAAATTTAATTGACGATCCTACAAGGCCAAGCAGAGGGTACCCCACAAGGACCAAAAGGCTTGGAAAGATTTAGGAACTTCTCAACGACGCAGCTGGACAGCAGGGACACCCCTAAGAGCCTAGGTCAATACCAAAATTGATCAAGGCCAAAAGGCCGAGAAGCAATAATGCAGAAAGGAAAGAGGGCAGTAGGATAGATCGCAGTCTCATTTATTGTGGGGACTAAGCCTTTGACCCAATAGCAGCAAGTAGGTGAAGCCAAATTTAATTGACGATCCTACCAGGCCGAGCAGAGGGTACCCCACAAGGACCAAAAGGCTTGGATAGATGGAAGAACTTCTCAACGACGCAGCTGGACAGCAGGGACACCCCTAAGAGCCTAGGTCGATACTAAACTTGATCATGGCCAAAAGGCCGTGAAGCAATAATGAAGAAAGGAAAAAGGGCAGTGGGGTAGATCGCAATCTCGTTTCTTGTTGGGACTAACCCTCTAACCCAATAGCAGCAAGTAGGTGAAGCCAAATTTAATTGACGATCCTACCAGGCCGAGCAGAAGGTACCCCACAAGGACCAAAAGGCTTGCACAGATTTAAGAACTTCTCAACGACGCAGCTGGACAGCAGGGACACCCCTAAGGGCCTAGGTCGATACTAGGCTTGATCATGGCCAAAAGGCCGAGAAGCAATAATGCAGAAAGGAAACAGGGCAGTAGGATAGATTGCAGTCTCGTTCCTTGTGGGGACTAAGCCTCTAACCCAATAGCAGCAAGTAGGTGAAGCCAAATTTAATTGACGATCCTACCAGGCCGAGCAGAGGGTACCCCACAAGGACCAAAAGGCTTGGATAGATCGAAGAACTTCTCAACGACGCAGCTGGACAGCAGGGACACCCCTAAGGGCCTAGGTCGATACTAAACTTGATCATGGCCAAAAGGCCGAGAAGCAATAATGCAGAAAGGAAAAACAGCAGTAGGATAGATGGCAGTCTCGTTCCTTGTGGGGACTAAGCCTTTAACCCAATAGTAGCAAGTAGGTGAAGCCAAATTTAATTGACGATCCTACCAGGCCGAGCAGAGGGTACCCCACAAGGACCAAAAGGCTTGCACAGATTTAAGAAATTCTCAACGACGCAGCTGGACAGCAGGGCACCCCTAAGGGCCTAGGTCGATACTAAACTTGATCATGGCCAAAAGGCCGGGAAGCAATAATGCAGAAAGGAAACAGGGCAGTAGGATAGATGGCAGTCTCGTTCCTTGTGGGGACTAAGCCTTTAACCCAATAGCAGCAAGTAGGTGAAGCCAAATTTGACGATCCTACCAGGCCGAGCAGAGGGTACCACACAAGGACCAAAAGGCTTGGATAGATCAAAGAAGTTTTAAACGACGCAGATGAACAGCAGGGATACCCCTAAGGGCCTAGGTCGATACTAAACTTGATCATGGCCAAAAGGCCGAGAAGCAATAATGCAGAAAGGAAACAGGGCAGTAGGATAGATTGCAGTCTCGTTCTTTGTGGGGACTAAGCCTCTAACCCAATAGCAGCAAGTAGGTGAAGCCAAATTTAATTCACGATCCTACCAGGCCGAGCAGAGGGTACCCCACAAAGACCAAAAGGCTTGGATAGATCGAAGAACTTCTCAACGACGCAGCTGACCAGTAGGGCCACCCCTAAGGGCCTAGGTCGATACTAAACTTTATCATAGCCAAAAGGCCGAGAAGCAATAATGCAGAAAGGAAAAAGAGCAGTAGGATAGATGGCAGTCTCGTTCCTTGTGGGGACTAAGCCTTTAACCCAATAGTAGCAAGTAGGTGAAGCCAAATTTAATTGACGATCCTACCAGGCCGAGCAGAGGGTACCCCACAAGGACCAAAAGGCTTGGATAGATCAAAGAAGTTTTCAAGGACGCAGATAAACAGCAGGGATACCCCTAAGGGCCTAGGTCGATACTAGGCTTGATCGTGGCCAAAAGGCCGAGAAGCAATAATGCAGAAAGGAAACAGGGCAGTAGGATAGATTGCAGTCTCGTTCTTTGTGGGGACTAAGCCTCTAACCCAATAGCAGCAAGTAGGTGAAGCCAAATTTAATTGACGATCCTACCAGGCCGAGCAGAGGGTACCCCACAAGGACCAAAAGGCTTGGATAGATCAAAGAAGTTTTCAACGACGCAGCTGGACAGCAGGGACACCCCTAAGGGCCTAGGTCGATACTAGGCTTGATCATGGCCAAAAGGCCGAGAAGCAATAATGCAGAAAGGAAACAGGGCAGTAGGATAGATCGCAGTCTCGTTCCTTGTCGGGACTAAGCCTCCAACCCAATAGCATCAAGTAGGTGAAGCCAAATTTAAATGACGATCCTACCAGGCCGAGCAGAGGGTACCCCACAAGGACCAAAAGGCTTGGATAGATCGAAGAAGTTTTAAACGACGCAGATGAACAGCAGGGATACCCCTAAGGGCCTAGGTCGATACTAAACTTGATCATGGCCAAAAGGCCGAGAAGCAATAATGCAGAAAGGAAACAGGGCAGTAGGATAGATTGCAGTCTCGTTCTTTGTGGGGACTAAGCCTCTAACCCAATAGCAGCAAGTAGGTGAAGCCAAATTTAATTCACGATCCTACCAGGCCGAGCAGAGGGTACCCCACAAAGACCAAAAGGCTTGGATAGATCGAAGAACTTCTCAACGACGCAGCTGACCAGTAGGGCCACCCCTAAGGGCCTAGGTCGATACTAAACTTTATCATAGCCAAAAGGCCGAGAAGCAATAATGCAGAAAGGAAAAAGAGCAGTAGGATAGATGGCAGTCTCGTTCCTTGTGGGGACTAAGCCTTTAACCCAATAGTAGCAAGTAGGTGAAGCCAAATTTAATTGACGATCCTACCAGGCCGAGCAGAGGGTACCCCACAAGGACCAAAAGGCTTGGATAGATCAAAGAAGTTTTCAAGGACGCAGATAAACAGCAGGGATACCCCTAAGGGCCTAGGTCGATACTAGGCTTGATCGTGGCCAAAAGGCCGAGAAGCAATAATGCAGAAAGGAAACAGGGCAGTAGGATAGATTGCAGTCTCGTTCTTTGTGGGGACTAAGCCTCTAACCCAATAGCAGCAAGTAGGTGAAGCCAAATTTAATTGACGATCCTACCAGGCCGAGCAGAGGGTACCCCACAAGGACCAAAAGGCTTGGATAGATCAAAGAAGTTTTCAACGACGCAGCTGGACAGCAGGGACACCCCTAAGGGCCTAGGTCGATACTAGGCTTGATCATGGCCAAAAGGCCGAGAAGCAATAATGCAGAAAGGAAACAGGGCAGTAGGATAGATCGCAGTCTCGTTCCTTGTCGGGACTAAGCCTCCAACCCAATAGCATCAAGTAGGTGAAGCCAAATTTAAATGACGATCCTACCAGGCCGAGCAGAGGGTACCCCACAAGGACCAAAAGGCTTGGATAGATCGAAGAACTTCTCAACGACGCAGCTGACCAGCAGGGACACCCCTAAGGGCCTAGGTCGATACTAAACTTGATCATGGCCAAAAGGCCAAGAAGCAATAATTCAGAAAGGAAACAGGGCAGTAGGATAGATCGCAGTCTCGTTCCTTGTGGGGTCTAAGCCTTTAACCCAATAGCAGCAAGTAGGTGAAGCCAAATTTAATTGACGATCCTACAAGGCCAAGCAGAGGGTACCCCACAAGGACCAAGAGGCTTGGATAGATCAAAGAAGTTTTCAACGACGCAGATGAACAGCAGGGATACCCCTAAGGGCCTAGGTCGATACTAGGCTTGATCATGGCCAAAAGGCCGAGAAGCAATAATGCAGAAAGGAAAGAGGGCAGTAGGATAGATCGCAGTCTCGTTCCTTGTGGGGACTAAGCCTCCAACCCAATAGCAGCAAGTAGGTGAAGCCAAATTTAAATGATGATCCTACCAAGCCAAGCAGAAGGTACCCCACAAGCACCAAAAGGCTTGCACAGATTAAGGAACTTCTCAACGACGCAGCTGGACAGCAGGGACACCCCTAAGGGCCTAGGTCAATACCAAACTTGATCATGGCCAAAAAGCCGAGAAGCAATAATGCAGAAAGTAAACAGGGCAGTAGGATAGATCGCAGTCTCATTCCTTGTGGGGAGTAAGCCTTTAACCCAATAGCAGCAAGTAGGTGAAGCCAAATTTAAAGGACGATCCTACCAGGCCGAGCAGAGGGTACCCCACAAGGACCAAAAGGCTTGGATAGATCAAAGAAGTTTTTTTCAACGACGCAGATGAACAGCAGGGATACCCCTAAGGGCCTAGGTCGACACTAAACTTGATAATGGCCAAAAGGCCGAGAAGCAATAATGCAGAAAGGAAAAAGGGCAGTGGGGTAGATTGCAGTCTCGTTCCTTGTGGGGACTAAACCTCTAACCCAATAGCAGCATGTAGGTGAAGCCAAATTTAAATGACGATCCTACCAGGCCGAGCAGAAGGTACCCCACAAGGACCAAAAGGCTTGGATAGATCGAAGAACTTCTCAACGACGCAGCTGGACAGCAGGGACACCCCTAAGGGCCTAGGTCGATACTAAACTTTATCATGGCCAAAAGGCGGAGAAGCAATAATGCAGAAAGGAAAAAGGGCAGTAGGATAGATGGCAGTCTCATTTCTTGTGGGGAGTAAGCCTTTAACCCAATAGCAGCAAGTAGGTGAAGCCAAATTTAATTGACGATCCTACCAGGCCGAGCAGAGGGTACCCCACAAGGACCAAAAGGCTTGCACAGATTTAAGAACTTTTCAACGACGCAGCTGGACAGCAGGGCACCCCTAAGGGCCTAGGTCGATACTAAACTTGATCATGGCCAAAAGGCCGAGAAGCAATAATGCAGAAAGGAAACAGGGCAGTAGGATAGATTGCAGTATCGTTCCTTGTGGGGACTAAGCCTCCAACCCAATAGCAGCAAGTAGGTGAAGCCAAATTTAATTGACGATCCTACCAGGCCGAGCAGAGGGTACCCCACAAGGACCAAAAGGCTTGGATAGATCGAAGAACTTCTCAACGACACAGCTGGACAGCAGGGACACACCTAAGGGCCTAGGTCGATACTAAACTTGATCATGGCCAAAAGGCCGAGAAGCAATAATGCAGAAAGGAAAGAGAGCAGTAGGATAGATCGCAGTCTCGTTCCTTGTGGGGACTAAGCCTCTAACCCAAAAGCAACAAGTAGGTGAAGCCAAATTTAAATGACGATCCTACCAGGCCAAGCAGAGGGTACCCCACAAGGACCAAAAGGCTTGGATAGATTGAAGAACTTCTCAACGACGCAGCTGGACAGCAGGGACACCCCTAAGGGCCTAGGTCGATACTAAACTTTATCATGGCCAAAAGGCCGAGAAGCAATAAAGCAGAAAGGAAAAAGGGCAGTAGGATAGATCGCAGTCTCGTTCCTTGTGGGGACTAAGCCTCTAACTCAATAGCAGCAAGTAGGTGAAGCCAAATTTAATTGACGATCCTACCAGGCCGAGCAGAGGGTACCCCACAAGGACCAAAAGGCTTGGATAGATCGAAGAACTTCTCAACGACGCAGCTGACCAGTAGGGCCACCTCTAAGGGCCTAGGTCAATTCTAAACTTGATCATGGCCAAAAGGCCGAGAAGTAATAATGCAGAAAGGAAAAAGGGCACTGGGGAAGATCGCAGTCTCGTTCTTTGTGGGAACTAAGCCTCTAACCCAATAGCAGCAAGTAGGTGAAGCCAAATTTAATTGACGATCCTACCAGGCCGAGCAGAGGGTACCCCACAAGGACCAAAAGGCTTGGATAGATCGAAGAACTTCTCAACGATGCAGCTGACCAGCAGGGCAACCCCTAAGGGCCTAGGTCGATACTAAACTTTATCATGGCCAAAAGGCCGAGAAGTAATAATGCAGAAAGGAAAAGAGAGCAGTAGGATAGATCGCAGTCTCGTTCCTTGTGGGGACTAAGCCTCTAACCCAATAGCAGCAAGTAGGTGAAGCCAAATTTAATTGACGATCCTACCAGGCCGAGCAGAGGGTACCCCACAAGGACCAAAAGGCTTGGATAGATCGAAGAACTTCTCAACGACGCAGCTGACCAGCAGGGCCACCCCTAAGGGCCTAGGTCGATACTAAACTTGATCATGGCCAAAAGGCCGAGAAGCAATAATGCAGAAAGGAAAAAGGGCAGTGGGGTAGATCGCAGTCTCGTTCTTTGTGGGGACTAAGCCTCTAACCCAATAGCAGCAAGTAGGTGAAGCCAAATTTAATTGACGATCCTACCAGGCCGAGCAGAGGGTACCCCACAAGGACCAAAAGGCTTGGATAGATCGAAGAACTTCTCAACGACGCAGCTGGACAGCAGGGACACCCCTAAGGGCCTAGGTCGATACTAAACTTTATCATGGCCAAAAGGCCGAGAAGCAATAATTCCGAAAGGAAAGAGAGCAGTAGGATAGATCGCAGTCTCGTTCCTTGTGGGGACTAAGCCTCTAACCCAATAGCAGCAAGTAGGTGAAGCCAAATTTAATTGACGATCCTACCAGGCCGAGCAGAGGGTACCCCACAAGGACCAAAAGGCTTGGATAGATCGAAGAACTTCTCAACGACGCAGCTGGACAGCAGGGACACCCCTAAGGGCCTAGGTCGATACTAAACTTGATCATGGCCAAAAGGCCGAGAAGCAATAATGCAGAAAGGAAAAAGGGCAGTGGGGTAGATCGCAGTCTCGTTGCTTGTGGGGACTAAGCCTCTAACCCAATAGCAGCAAGTAGGTGAAGCCAAATTTAATTGACGATCCTACCAGGCCGAGCAGAGGGTACCCAACAAGGACCAAAAGGCTTAGATAGATCGAAGAACTTCTCAACGACACAGCTGGACAGCAGGGACACCCCTAAGGGCCTAGGTCGATACTAAACTTGATCATGGCCAAAAGGCCGAGAAGCAATAATGCAGAAAGGAAAGAGAGCAGTAGGATAGATGGCAGTCTCGTTCCTTGTGGGGACTAAGCCTCTAACCCAATAGCAGCAAGTAGGTGAAGCCAAATTTAATTGACGATCCTACCAGGCCGAGCAGAGGGTACCCCACAAGGACCAAAAGGCTTGGATAGATCGAAGAACTTCTCAACGACGCAGCTGACCAGCGGGGCCACCCCTAAGGGCCTAGGTCGATTCTAAACTTGATCATGGCCAAAAGGCCAAGAAGCAATAATGCAGAAAGGAAAAAGGGCAGTGGGGAAGATCGCAGTCTCGTTCTTTGTGGGAACTAAGCCTCTAACCCAATAGCAGCAAGTAGGTGAAGCCAAATTTAATTGACAATCCTACCAGGCCGAGCAGAGGGTACCCCACAAGGACCAAAAGGCCTGGATAGATCGAAGAACTTCTCAATGACGCAGCTGGACAGCAGGGACACCCCTAAGGGCCTAGGTCGATACTAAACTTTATCATGGCCAAAAGGCCGAGAAGCAATAATGCAGAAAGGAAAAAGGGCAGTAGGATAGATCGCAGTCTCGTTCTTTGTGGGGACTAAGCCTCTAACCCAATAGCAGCAAGTAGGTGAAGCCAAATTTAATTGACGATCCTACCAGGCCGAGCAGAGGGTACCCCACAAGGACCAAAAGGCTTGGTTAGATCGAAGAACTTCTCAACGACGCAGCTGGACAGCAGGGCCACCCCTAAGGGCCAAGGTCGATACTAAACTTTATCATGGCCAAAAGGCCGAGAGGCAATAATGCAGAAAGAAAAGAGAGCAGTAGGATAGATCGCAGTCTCGTTCCTTGTGGGGACTAAGCCTCTAACCCAATAGCAGCAAGTAGGTGAAGCCAAATTTAATTGACGATCCTACCAGGCCGAGCAGAGGGTACCCCACAAGGACCAAAAGGCTTGGATAGATCGAAGAACTTCTCAACGACGCAGCTGACCAGCAGGGCCACCCCTAAGGGCCTAGGTCGATTCTAAACTTGATCATGGCCAAAAGGCCAAGAAGCAATAATGCAGAAAGGAAAAAGGGCAGTGGGGAAGATCGCAGTCTCGTTCTTTGTGGGAACTAAGCCTCTAACCCAATAGCAGCAAGTAGGTGAAGCCAAATTTAATTGACGATCCTACCAGGCCGAGCAGAGGGTACCCCACAAGGACCAAAAGGCTTGGATAGATCGAAGAACTTCTCAACGACGCAGCTGACCAGCAGGGCCACCCCTAAGGGCCTAGGTCGATACTAAACTTGATCATGGCCAAAAGGCCGAGAAGCAATAATGCAGAAAGGAAAGAGAGCAGTAGGATAGATCGCAGTCTCGTTCCTTGTGGGGACTAAGCCTCTAACCCAATAGCAGCAAGTAGGTTAAGCCAAATTTAATTGACGATCCTACCAGGCCGAGCAGAGGGTACCCCACAAGGACCAAAAGGCTTGGATAGATCGAAGAACTTCTCAACGACGCAACTGACCAGCAGGGCCACCCCTAAGGGCCTAGGTCGACACTAAACTTGATCATGGCCAAAAGGCCGAGAAGCAATAATGCAGAAAGGAAAAAGGGCAGTGGGGTAGATCGCAGTCTCGTTCCTTGTGGGGACTAAGCCTCTAACCCAATAGCAGCAAGTAGGTGAAGCCAAATTTAATTGACGATCCTACCAGGCTGAGCAGAGGGTACCCCACAAGGACCAAAAGGCTTGGATAGATCGAAGAACTTCTCAACGACGCAGCAGGACAGCAGGGACACCCCTAAGGGCCTAGGTCGATACTAAACTTTATCATGGCCAAAAGGCCGAGAAGCAATAATGCAGAAAGGAAAGAGAGCAGTAGGATAGATCGCAGTCTCGTTCCTTGTGGGGACTAAACCTCTAACCCAATAGCAGCAAGTAGGTGAAGCCAAATTTAACTGACGATCCTACCAGGCCGAGCAGAGGGTACCCCACAAGGACCAAAAGGCTTGGATAGATCGAAGAACTTCTCAACGACGCAGCTGACCAGCAGGGCCACCCCTAAGGGCCTAGGTCGATTCTAAATTTGATCATGGCCAAAAGGCCAAGAAGCAATAATGCAGAAAGGAAAAAGGGCACTGGGGAAGATCGCAGTCTCGTTCTTTGTGGGAACTAAGCCTCTAACCCAATAGCAGCAAGTAGGTGAAGCCAAATTTAATTGACGATCCTACCAGGCCGAGCAGAGGGTACGCCACAAGGACCAAAAGGCTTGGATAGATCGAAGAACTTCTCAACGATGCAGCTGACCAGCAGGGCCACCCCTAAGGGCCTAGGTCGATACTAAACTTTATCATGGCCAAAAGGCCGAGAAGTAATAATGCAGAAAGGAAAGAGAGCAGTAGGATAGAGCGCAGTCTCGTTCCTTGTGGGGACTAAGCCTCTAACCCAATAGCAGCAAGTAGGTGAAGCCAAATTTAATTGACGATCCTACCAGGCCGAGCAGAGGGTACCCCACAAGGACCAAAAGGCTTGGTTAGATCAAAGAACTTCTCAACGACGCAGCTGGACAGCAGGGCCACCCCTAAGGGCCAAGGTCGATACTAAACTTGATCATGGCCAAAAGGCCGAGAAGCAATAATGCAGAAAGGAAAGAGAGCAGTAGGATAGATCGCAGTCTCGTTCCTTGTGGGGACTAAGCCTCTAACCCAATAGCAGCAAGTAGGTTAAGCCAAATTTAATTGACGATCCTACCAGGCCGAGCAGAGGGTACCCCACAAGGACCAAAAGGCTTGGATAGATCGAAGAACTTCTCAACGACGCAACTGACCAGCAGGGCCACCCCTAAGGGCCTAGGTCGATACTAAACTTGATCATGGCCAAAAGGCCGAGAAGCAATAATGCAGAAAGGAAAAAGGGCAGTGGGGTAGATCGCAGTCTCGTTCCTTGTGGGGACTAAGCCTCTAACCCAATAGCAGCAAGTAGGTGAAGCCAAATTTAATTGACGATCCTACCAGGCTGAGCAGAGGGTACCCCACAAGGACCAAAAGGCTTGGATAGATCGAAGAACTTCTCAACGACGCAGCTGGACAGCAGGGACACCCCTAAGGGCCTAGGTCGATACTAAACTTTATCATGGCCAAAAGGCCGAGAAGCAATAATGCAGAAAGGAAAGAGAGCAGTAGGATAGATCGCAGTCTCGTTCCTTGTGGGGACTAAGCCTCTAACCCAATAGCAGCAAGTAGGTGAAGCCAAATTTAATTGACGATCCTACCAGGCCGAGCAGAGGGTACCCCACAAGGACCAAAAGGCTTGGATAGATTGAAGAACTTCTCAACGACGCAGCTGGACAGCAGGGACACCCCTAAGGGCCTAGGTCAATACTAAACTTTATCATGGCCAAAAGGCCGAGAAGCAATAAAGCAGAAAGGAAAAAGGGCAGTAGGATAGATCGCAGTCTCGTTCCTTGTGGGGACTAAGCCTCTAACTCAATAGCAGCAAGTAGGTGAAGCCAAATTTAATTGACGATCCTACCAGGCCGAGCAGAGGGTACCCCACAAGGACCAAAAGGCTTGGATAGATCGAAGAACTTCTCAACGACGCAGCTGACCAGTAGGGCCACCTCTAAGGGCCTAGGTCAATTCTAAACTTGATCATGGCCAAAAGGCCAAGAAGTAATAATGCAGAAAGGAAAAAGGGCACTGGGGAAGATCGCAGTCTCGTTCTTTGTGGGAACTAAGCCTCAAACCCAATAGCAGCAAGTAGGTGAAGCCAAATTTAATTGACGATCCTACCAGGCCGAGCAGAGGGTACCCCACAAGGACCAAAAGGCTTGGATAGATCGAAGAACTTCTCAACGATGCAGCTGACCAGCAGGGCCACCCCTAAGGGCCTAGGTCGATACTAAACTTTATCATGGCCAAAAGGCCGAGAAGTAATAATGCAGAAAGGAAAAGAGAGCAGTAGGATAGATCGCAGTCTCGTTCCTTGTGGGGACTAAGCCTCTAACCCAATAGCAGCAAGTAGGTGAAGCCAAATTTAATTGACGATCCTACCAGGCCGAGCAGAGGGTACCCCACAAGGACCAAAAGGCTTGGATAGATCGAAGAACTTCTCAACGACGCAGCTGGACAGCAGGGACACCCCTAAGGGCCTAGGTCGATACTAAACTTTATCATGGCCAAAAGGCCGAGAAGCAATAATGCAGAAAGGAAAGAGAGCAGTAGGATAGATCGCAGTCTCGTTCCTTGTGGGGACTAAGCCTCTAACCCAATAGCAGCAAGTAGGTGAAGCCAAATTTAATTGACGATCCTACCAGGCCGAGCAGAGGGTACCCCACAAGGACCAAAAGGCTTGGATAGATCGAAGAACTTCTCAACGACGCAGCTGACCAGCAGGGCCACCCCTAAGGGCCTAGGTCGATACTAAACTTGATCATGGCCAAAAGGCCGAGAAGCAATAATGCAGAAAGGAAAAAGGGCAGTGGGGTAGATCGCAGTCTCGTTCTTTGTGGGGACTAAGCCTCTAACCCAATAGCAGCAAGTAGGTGAAGCCAAATTTAATTGACGATCCTACCAGGCCGAGCAGAGGGTACCCCACAAGGACCAAAAGGCTTGGATAGATCGAAGAACTTCTCAACGACGCAGCTGGACAGCAGGGACACCCCTAAGGGCCTAGGTCGATACTAAACTTTATCATGGCCAAAAGGCCGAGAAGCAATAATTCCGAAAGGAAAGAGAGCAGTAGGATAGATCGCAGTCTCGTTCCTTGTGGGGACTAAGCCTCTAACCCAATAGCAGCAAGTAGGTGAAGCCAAATTTAATTGACGATCCTACCAGGCCGAGCAGAGGGTACCCCACAAGGACCAAAAGGCTTGGATAGATCGAAGAACTTCTCAACGACGCAGCTGGACAGCAGGGACACCCCTAAGGGCCTAGGTCGATACTAAACTTGATCATGGCCAAAAGGCCGAGAAGCAATAATGCAGAAAGGAAAAAGGGCAGTGGGGTAGATCGCAGTCTCGTTGCTTGTGGGGACTAAGCCTCTAACCCAATAGCAGCAAGTAGGTGAAGCCAAATTTAATTGACGATCCTACCAGGCCGAGCAGAGGGTACCCCACAAGGACCAAAAGGCTTGGATAGATCGAAGAACTTCTCAACGACGCAGCTGACCAGCAGGGCCACCCCTAAGGGCCTAGGTCGATTCTAAACTTGATCAGGGCCAAAAGGCCAAGAAGCAATAATGCAGAAAGGAAAAAGGGCAGTGGGGAAGATCGCAGTCTCGTTCTTTGTGGGAACTAAGCCTCTAACCCAATAGCAGCAAGTAGGTGAAGCCAAATTTAATTGACAATCCTACCAGGCCGAGCAGAGGGTACCCCACAAGGACCAAAAGGCCTGGATAGATCGAAGAACTTCTCAATGACGCAGCTGGACAGCAGGGACACCCCTAAGGGCCTAGGTCGATACTAAACTTTATCATGGCCAAAAGGCCGAGAAGCAATAATGCAGAAAGGAAAAAGGGCAGTAGGATAGATCGCAGTCTCGTTCTTTGTGGGGACTAAGCCTCTAACCCAATAGCAGCAAGTAGGTGAAGCCAAATTTAATTGACGATCCTACCAGGCCGAGCAGAGGGTACCCCACAAGGAACAAAAGGCTTAGATAGATCGAAGAACTTCTCAACGACGCAGCTGGACAGCAGGGACACCCCTAAGGGCCTAGGTCGATACTAAACTTGATCATGGCCAAAAGGCCGAGAAGCAATAATGCAGAAAGGAAAGAGAGCAGTAGGATAGATCGCAGTCTCGTTCCTTGTGGGGACTAAGCCTCTAACCCAATAGCAGCAAGTAGGTGAAGCCAAATTTAATTGACGATCCTACCAGGCCGAGCAGAGGGTACCCCACAAGGACCAAAAGGCTTGGATAGATCGAAGAACTTCTCAACGACGCAGCTGACCAGCAGGGCCACCCCTAAGGGCCTAGGTCGATTCTAAACTTGATCATGGCCAAAAGGCCAAGAAGCAATAATGCAGAAAGGAAAAAGGGCAGTGGGGAAGATCGCAGTCTCGTTCTTTGTGGGAACTAAGCCTCTAACCCAATAGCAGCAAGTAGGTGAAGCCAAATTTAATTGACGATCCTACCAGGCCGAGCAGAGGGTACCCCACAAGGACCAAAAGGCTTGGATAGATCGAAGAACTTCTCAACGACGCAGCTGACCAGCAGGGCCACCCCTAAGGGCCTAGGTCGATACTAAACTTTATCATGGCCAAAAGGCCGAGAAGCAATAATGCAGAAAGGAAAAAGGGCAGTGGGGTAGATCGCAGTCTCGTTCCTTGTGGGGACTAAGCCTCTAACCCAATAGCAGCAAGTAGGTGAAGCCAAATTTAATTGACGATCCTACAAGGCCGAGCAGAGGGTACCCCACAAGGACCAAAAGGCTTGGTTAGATCGAAGAACTTCTCAACGACGCAGCTGGACAGCAGGGCCACCCCTAAGGGCCAAGGTCGATACTAAACTTGATCATGGCCAAAAGGCCGAGAAGCAATAATGCAGAAAGAAAAGAGAGCAGTAGGATAGATCGCAGTCTCGTTCCTTGTGGGGACTAAGCCTCTAACCCAATAGCAGCAAGTAGGTGAAGCCAAATTTAATTGACGATCCTACCAGGCCGAGCAGAGGGTACCCCACAAGGACCAAAAGGCTTAGATAGATCGAAGAACTTCTCAACGACGCAGCTGGACAGCAGGGACACCCCTAAGGGCCTAGGTCGATACTAAACTTGATCATGGCCAAAAGGCCGAGAAGCAATAATGCAGAAAGGAAAGAGAGCAGTAGGATAGATCGCAGTCTCGTTCCTTGTGGGGACTAAGCCTCTAACCCAATAGCAGCAAGTAGGTTAAGCCAAATTTAATTGACGATCCTACCAGGCCGAGCAGAGGGTACCCCACAAGGACCAAAAGGCTTGGATAGATCGAAAAACTTCTCAACGACGCAACTGACCAGCAGGGCCAATCCCTAAGGGCCTAGGTCGATACTAAACTTGATCATGGCCAAAAGGCCGAGAAGCAATAATGCAGAAAGGAAAAAGGGCAGTGGGGTAGATCGCAGTCTCGTTGCTTGTGGGGACTAAGCCTCTAACCCAATAGCAGCAAGTAGGTGAAGCCAAATTTAATTGACGATCCTACCAGGCCGAGCAGAGGGTACCCCACAAGGACCAAAAGGCTTGGATAGATCGAAGAACTTCTCAACGATGCAGCTGACCAGCAGGGCCACCCCTAAGGGCCTAGGTCGATACTAAACTTTATCATGGCCAAAAGGCCGAGAAGTAATAATGCAGAAAGGAAAAAGGGCAGTGGGGTAGATCGCAGTCTCGTTGCTTGTGGGGACTAAGCCTCTAACCCAATAGCAGCAAGTAGGTGAAGCCAAATTTAATTGACCATCCTACCAGGCCGAGTAGAGGGTACCCCACAAGGACCAAAAGGCTTGGATAGATCGAAGAACTTCTCAACGACGCAGCTGGACAGCAGGGACACCCCTAAGGGCCTAGGTCGATACTAAACTTTATCATGGCCAAAAGGCCGAGAAGCAATAATGCAGAAAGGAAAGAGAGCAGTAGGATTGAGCGCAGTCTCGTTCCTTGTGGGGACTAAGCCTCTAACCCAATAGCAGCAAGTAGGTGAAGCCAAATTTAATTGACGATCCTACCAGGCCGAGCAGAGGGTACCCCACAAGGACCAAAAGGCTTGGATAGATTGAAGAACTTCTCAACGACGCAGCTGGACAGCAGGGACACCCCTAAGGGCCTAGGTCGATACTAAACTTTATCATGGCCAAAAGGCCGAGAAGCAATAAAGCAGAAAGGAAAAAGGGCAGTAGGATAGATCGCAGTCTCGTTCCTTGTGGGGACTAAGCCTCTAACTCAATAGCAGCAAGTAGGTGAAGCCAAATTTAATTGACGATCCTACCAGGCCGAGCAGAGGGTACCCCACAAGGACCAAAAGGCTTGGATAGATCGAAGAACTTCTCAACGACGCAGCTGACCAGTAGGACCACCTCTAAGGGCCTAGGTCGATTCTAAACTTGATCATGGCCAAAAGGCCAAGAAGTAATAATGCAGAAAGGAAAAAGGGCACTGGGGAAGATCGCAGTCTCGTTCTTTGTGGGAACTAAGCCTCTAACCCAATAGCAGCAAGTAGGTGAAGCCAAATTTAATTGACGATCCTACCAGGCCGAGCAGAGGGTACCCCACAAGGACCAAAAGGCTTGGATAGATCGAAGAACTTCTCAACGATGCAGCTGACCAGCAGGGCCACCCCTAAGGGCCTAGGTCGATACTAAACTTTATCATGGCCAAAAGGCCGAGAAGTAATAATGCAGAAAGGAAAAGAGAGCAGTAGGATAGATCGCAGTCTCGTTCCTTGTGGGGACTAAGCCTCTAACCCAATAGCAGCAAGTAGGTGAAGCCAAATTTAATTGACGATCCTACCAGGCCGAGCAGAGGGTACCCCACAAGGACCAAAAGGCTTGGATAGATCGAAGAACTTCTCAACGACGCAGCTGGACAGCAGGGACACCCCTAAGGGCCTAGGTCGATACTAAACTTTATCATGGCCAAAAGGCCGAGAAGCAATAATGCAGAAAGGAAAGAGAGCAGTAGGATAGATCGCAGTCTCGTTCCTTGTGGGGACTAAGCCTCTAACCCAATAGCAGCAAGTAGGTGAAGCCAAATTTAATTGACGATCCTACCAGGCCGAGCAGAGGGTACCCCACAAGGACCAAAAGGCTTGGATAGATCGAAGAACTTCTCAACGACGCAGCTGACCAGCAGGGCCACCCCTAAGGGCCTAGGTCGATACTAAACTTGATCATGGCCAAAAGGCCGAGAAGCAATAATGCAGAAAGGAAAAAGGGCAGTGGGGTAGATCGCAGTCTCGTTCTTTGTGGGGACTAAGCCTCTAACCCAATAGCAGCAAGTAGGTGAAGCCAAATTTAATTGACGATCCTACCAGGCCGAGCAGAGGGTACCCCACAAGGACCAAAAGGCTTGGATAGATCGAAGAACTTCTCAACGACGCAGCTGGACAGCAGGGACACCCCTAAGGGCCTAGGTCGATACTAAACTTTATCATGGCCAAAAGGCCGAGAAGCAATAATTCCGAAAGGAAAGAGAGCAGTAGGATAGATCGCAGTCTCGTTCCTTGTGGGGACTAAGCCTCTAACCCAATAGCAGCAAGTAGGTGAAGCCAAATTTAATTGACGATCCTACCAGGCCGAGCAGAGGGTACCCCACAAGGACCAAAAGGCTTAGATAGATCGAAGAACTTCTCAACGACACAGCTGGACAGCAGGGACACCCCTAAGGGCCTAGGTCGATACTAAACTTGATCATGGCCAAAAGGCCGAGAAGCAATAATGCAGAAAGGAAAGAGAGCAGTAGGATAGATGGCAGTCTCGTTCCTTGTGGGGACTAAGCCTCTAACCCAATAGCAGCAAGTAGGTGAAGCCAAATTTAATTGACGATCCTACCAGGCCGAGCAGAGGGTACCCCACAAGGACCAAAAGGCTTGGATAGATCGAAGAACTTCTCAACGACGCAGCTGACCAGCAGGGCCACCCCTAAGGGCCTAGGTCGATTCTAAACTTGATCATGGCCAAAAGGCCAAGAAGCAATAATGCAGAAAGGAAAAAGGGCAGTGGGGAAGATCGCAGTCTCGTTCTTTGTGGGAACTAAGCCTCTAACCCAATAGCAGCAAGTAGGTGAAGCCAAATTTAATTGACGATCCTACCAGGCCGAGCAGAGGGTACCCCACAAGGACCAAAAGGCTTGGATAGATCGAAGAACTTCTCAACGACGCAGCTGGACAGCAGGGACACCCCTAAGGGCCAAGGTCGATACTAAACTTGATCATGGCCAAAAGGCCGAGAAGCAATAATGCAGAAAGGAAAGAGAGCAGTAGGATAGATCACAGTCTCGTTCCTTGTGGGGACTAAGCCTCTAACCCAATAGCAGCAAGTAGGTGAAGCCAAATTTAATTGACAATCCTACCAGGCCGAGCAGAGGGTACCCCACAAGGACCAAAAGGCCTGGATAGATCGAAGAACTTCTCAATGACGCAGCTGGACAGCAGGGACACCCCTAAGGGCCTAGGTCGATACTAAACTTTATCATGGCCAAAAGGCCGAGAAGCAATAATGCAGAAAAGAAAAAGGGCAGTAGGATAGATCGCAGTCTCGTTCTTTGTGGGGACTAAGCCTCTAACCCAATAGCAGCAAGTAGGTGAAGCCAAATTTAATTGACGATCCTACCAGGCCGAGCAGAGGGTACCCCACAAGGAACAAAAGGCTTAGATAGATCGAAGAACTTCTCAACGACGCAGCTGGACAGCAGGGACACCCCTAAGGGCCTAGGTCGATACTAAACTTGATCATGGCCAAAAGGCCGAGAAGCAATAATGCAGAAAGGAAAGAGAGCAGTAGGATAGATCGCAGTCTCGTTCCTTGTGGGGACTAAGCCTCTAACCCAATAGCAGCAAGTAGGTGAAGCCAAATTAAATTGACGATCCTACCAGGCCGAGCAGAGGGTACCCCACAAGGACCAAAAGGCTTGGATAGATCGAAGAACTTCTCAACGACGCAGCTGACCAGCAGGGCCACCCCTAAGGGCCTAGGTCGATTCTAAACTTGATCATGGCCAAAAGGCTAAGAAGCAATAATGCAGAAAGGAAAAAGGGCAGTGGGGAAGATCGCAGTCTCGTTCTTTGTGGGAACTAAGCCTCTAACCCAATAGCAGCAAGTAGGTGAAGCCAAATTTAATTGACGATCCTACCAGGCCGAGCAGAGGGTACCCCACAAGGACCAAAAGGCTTGGATAGATCGAATAACTTCTCAACGACGCAGCTGGACAGCAGGGACACCCCTAAGGGCCAAGGTCGATACTAAACTTGATCATGGCCAAAAGGCCGAGAAGCAATAATGCAGAAAGGAAAGAGAGCAGTAGGATAGATCACAGTCTCGTTCCTTGTGGGGACTAAGCCTCTAACCCAATAGCAGCAAGTAGGTGAAGCCAAATTTAATTGACGATCCTACCAGGCCGAGCAGAGGGTACCCCACAAGGACCAAAAGGCCTGGATAGATCGAAGAACTTCTCAATGACGCAGCTGGACAGCAGGGACACCCCTAAGGGCCTAGGTCGATACTAAACTTTATCATGGCCAAAAGGCCGAGAAGCAATAATGCAGAAAGGAAAAAGGGCAGTGGGGTAGATCGCAGTCTCGTTCCTTGTGGGGACTAAGCCTCTAACCCAATAGCAGCAAGTAGGTGAAGCCAAATTTAATTGACGATCCTACAAGGCCGAGCAGAGGGTACCCCACAAGGACCAAAAGGCTTGGTTAGATCGAAGAACTTCTCAACGACGCAGCTGGACAGCAGGGCCACCCCTAAGGGCCAAGGTCGATACTAAACTTGATCATGGCCAAAAGGCCGAGAAGCAATAATGCAGAAAGAAAAGAGAGCAGTAGGATAGATCGCAGTCTCGTTCCTTGTGGGGACTAAGCCTCTAACCCAATAGCAGCAAGTAGGTGAAGCCAAATTTAATTGACGATCCTACCAGGCCGAGCAGAGGGTACCCCACAAGGACCAAAAGGCTTGGATAGATTGAAGAACTTCTCAACGACGCAGCTGACCAGCAGGGCCACCCCTAAGGGCCTAGGTCGATTCTAAACTTGATCATGGCCAAAAGGCCAAGAAGCAATAATGCAGAAAGGAAAAAGGGCAGTGGGGAAGATCGCAGTCTCGTTCTTTGTGGGAACTAAGCCTCTAACCCAATAGCAGCAAGTAGGTGAAGCCAAATTTAATTGACGATCCTACCAGGCCGAGCAGAGGGTACCCCACAAGGACCAAAAGGCTTGGATAGATCGAAGAACTTCTCAACGACGCAGCTGACCAGCAGGGCCACCCCTAAGGGCCTAGGTCGATACTAAACTTTATCATGGCCAAAAGGCCGAGAAGCAATAATGCAGAAAGGAAAAAGGGCAGTGGGGTAGATCGCAGTCTCGTTCCTTGTGGGGACTAAGCCTCTAACCCAATAGCAGCAAGTAGGTGAAGCCAAATTTAATTGACGATCCTACAAGGCCGAGCAGAGGGTACCCCACAAGGACCAAAAGGCTTGGTTAGATCGAAGAACTTCTCAACGACGCAGCTGGACAGCAGGGCCACCCCTAAGGGCCAAGGTCGATACTAAACTTGATCATGGCCAAAAGGCCGAGAAGCAATAATGCAGAAAGAAAAGAGAGCAGTAGGATAGATCGCAGTCTCGTTCCTTGTGGGGACTAAGCCTCTAACCCAATAGCAGCAAGTAGGTGAAGCCAAATTTAATTGACGATCCTACCAGGCCGAGCAGAGGGTACCCCACAAGGACCAAAAGGCTTGGATAGATCGAAGAACTTCTCAACGACGCAGCTGACCAGCAGGGCCACCCCTAAGGGCCTAGGTCGATTCTAAACTTGATCATGGCCAAAAGGCCAAGAAGCAATAATGCAGAAAGGAAAAAGGGCAGTGGGGAAGATCGCAGTCTCGTTCTTTGTGGGAACTAAGCCTCTAACCCAATAGCAGCAAGTAGGTGAAGCCAAATTTAATTGACGATCCTACCAGGCCGAGCAGAGAGTACCCCACAAGGACCAAAAGGCTTGGATAGATCGAAGAACTTCTCAACGACGCAGCTGGACAGCAGGGACACCCCTAAGGGCCAAGGTCGATACTAAACTTGATCATGGCCAAAAGGCCGAGAAGCAATAATGCAGAAAGGAAAGAGAGCAGTAGGATAGATCACAGTCTCGTTCCTTGTGGGGACTAAGCCTCTAACCCAATAGCAGCAAGTAGGTGAAGCCAAATTTAATTGACAATCCTACCAGGCCGAGCAGAGGGTACCCCACAAGGACCAAAAGGCCTGGATAGATCGAAGAACTTCTCAATGACGCAGCTGGACAGCAGGGACACCCCTAAGGGCCTAGGTCGATACTAAACTTTATCATGGCCAAAAGGCCGAGAAGCAATAATGCAGAAAGGAAAAAGGGCAGTGGGGTAGATCGCAGTCTCGTTCTTTGTGGGGACTAAGCCTCTAACCCAATAGCAGCAAGTAGGTGAAGCCAAATTTAATTGACGATCCTACCAGGCCGAGCAGAGGGTACCCCACAAGGACCAAAAGGCTTGGATAGATCGAAGAACTTCTCAACGACGCAGCTGACCAGCAGGGACACCCCTAAGGGCCTAGGTCGATACCAAACTTTATCATGGCCAAAAGGCCGAGAAGCAATAATGCAGAAAGGAAAAAGGGCAGTGGGGAAGATCGCAGTCTCGTTCTTTGTGGGAACTAAGCCTCTAACCCAATAGCAGCAAGTAGGTGAAGCCAAATTTAATTGACGATCCTACCAGGCCGAGCAGAGGGTACCCCACAAGGACCAAAAGGCTTGGATAGATTGAAGAACTTCTCAACGACGCAGCTGGACAGCAGGGACACCCCTAAGGGCCAAGGTCGATACTAAACTTGATCATGGCCAAAAGGCCGAGAAGCAATAATGCAGAAAGGAAAGAGAGCAGTAGGATAGATCACAGTCTCGTTCCTTGTGGGGACTAAGCCTCTAACCCAATAGCAGCAAGTAGGTGAAGCCAAATTTAATTGACAATCCTACCAGGCCGAGCAGAGGGTACCCCACAAGGACCAAAAGGCCTGGATAGATCGAAGAACTTCTCAATGACGCAGCTGGACAGCAGGGACACCCCTAAGGGCCTAGGTCGATACTAAACTTTATCATGGCCAAAAGGCCGAGAAGCAATAATGCATAAAGGAAAAAGGGCAGTAGGATAGATCGCAGTCTCGTTCCATGTGGGGACTAAGCCTCTAACCCAATAGCAGCAAGTAGGTGAAGCCAAATTTAATTGATGATCCTACCAGGCCGAGCAGAGGGTACCCCACAAGGACCAAAAGGCTTGGATAGATCAAAGAAGTTCTCAACGACGCAGATAGATAGCAGGGATACCCCTAAGTGCCTAGGTCGATACTAGGCTTGATCATGGCCAAAAGGCCAAGAAGCAATAATGCAGAAAGGAAAGAGGGCAGTGGGGTAGATCGCAGTCTCGTTCCATGTGGGGACTAAGCCTCTAACCCAATAGCAGCAAGTAGGTGAAGCCAAATTTAATTGATGATCCTACCAGGCCGAGCAGAGGGTACCCCACAAGGACCAAAAGGCTTGTATAAATCGAAGAACTTTTCAACGATGTAGCTGGAAAGCAGGGAAACCCCTAAGGGCTACGGTCGCACCAAAATTTTAAATAAATACCAAGAAGTGATAATGCAGGAATGTAAAATCTGGGCACAAGAGCTGACAATCATTCAGAAATGATCTTCAGTCCTGTATTGCTTTAAAGAGTAACTCCACTTTTGTTGAGAGGACAACACTCCCCTCTGGGTGATTGATGTATATTGCTATGGTTGTAAAAGGTTCGGAGATTCTTACCATTTGGTATTGTGGAAATATAGCCGTCTGTGTTCTTGAGCGAAATCCACGGGAACGTCTTTTGCAATGATCGATTGCCAGCTGCTCCTGCGGGGTACCTGTGGAGAAAGTGGCAGGGTCTGCAACCCTGTAAAGGTTATGGTTGATTGAAGAGGACTCCCATCTTCTGACTGATGTCAGTGCAGACGTGGGAATATCGGTCTTCCAGTCACACAGCAGGAAATGACACTTTCTGGAGTGCCTCTGTAGATTAGGAAGGAAAGTTGTCGGTTAATAACAATGAAAAACAATGTGACTTGTGTAGGAATTGTAGATGTCAGGTGTCTTTCCTGGTAAAAGTGGAGTTACTCTTTAAATGAGGTGCTAGGATTTATTAACCCCTTCCCGTCCGGCCGTAGTATATAAACGGCCAGACGGTGGCAGTGCAGGGGCGGATAGTCATGGATGATCCTCCTGCACTTATATGGGTAATCCGTATCTCTAAGCTGCTGACACTGAAATACCTCAACGCCAAGGTATAGGATGATGAAAAGTGTATAGCAAAGTAGTGCAGCGCTACACATGCATACCCTCAAACAGTGAATAACAATTTATAAACATGCTACAGGGATGAGCCCGTGTAAACAATTGCCCAAATATAAATGCCAAAAGATACATAAATATATATTAAGATCCCCCTCTAATCCTCATCTGAGGAATCATACAATAGTGCAAACAGGTGTGTGCATCCCTAACCAGGGATGAAATGACTATAAATGTGAACTGTCAACCACACTGAAAAAAAATCCACAATAAAACCCAGATGCACATCAAAAACCCCCCACATATAAATACTCCAATAAATAAAGTCCACACACAAATCAAATCATGCTCCAAATGGTCACCAAACACATGCAGGTGATGCTCTTGTGATTGTGGTCATAGGTGCAAATCCTCAGATGGCCAAAATGCCCCCTCACCTTCTTACAAAGACCCCACGGGGCCAGCACGCTTTTTGGATCACCCCACGATCCTCACAGGTAGTACTCTTCGTGGGTCAATACCCCACTTGGGGTCATCAATGGTGGCACTCTCTCTTTATAACTCTCCTCCAGCCACTGACATCAGCAACACTTCATATCCTCCATGCAGAACCCCAGTGATGACACAAAGAACATCCTCCATGTGCAGAGGGTACCCCACAAGAACCAAAAGGCTTGGATAGATCAAAGAAGTTTTCAACGACGCAGATAAACAGCAGGGATACTCCTAAGGGCCTAGGTCGATACTAGGCTTGATCATGGCCAAAAGGCCGAGAAGCAATAATGCAGAAAGGAAAAAGGGCAGTGGGATAGATCACAGTCTCGTTCTTTGTGGGGACTAAGCCTCTAACCCAGTAGCAGCAAGTAGGTGAAGCCAAATTTAATTGACGATCCTACCAGGCCGAGCAGAGGGTACCCCACAAGGACCAAAAGGCTTGGATAGATCAAAGAAGTTTTCAACGATGCAGATGAACAGCAGGGACACCCCTAAGGGCCTAGGTCGATACTAAACTTTATCATGGCCAAAAGGCCGAGAAGCAATAATGCAGAAAGGAAACAGGGCAGTAGGATAGATGGCAGTCTCGTTCCTTGTGGGGACTAAGCCTCTAACCCAGTAGCAGCAAGTAGGTGAAGCCAAATTTAATTGACGATCCTACCAGGCCAAGCAGAGGGTACCCCAGAAGGACCAAAATGCTTGGATAGATCGAAGAACTTCTCAAAGACGCAGCTTATCAGCAGGGACACCCTTAAGGGCCTAGGTCGATACTAAACTTGATCACGGCCAAAAGGCCGAGAAGCAATAATGCAGAAAGGAAACAGGGCAGTAGGAAAGATTGCAGTCTCGTTCTTTGTGGGGACTAAGCCTCTAACCCAATAGCAGCAAGTAGGTGAAGCCAAACTTAATTGACGATCCTACCAGGCCGAGCAGAAGGTACCCCACAAGGACCAAAAGGCTTGCACAGATTTAGGAACTTCTCAACGACGCAGCTGGACAGCAGGGACACCCTTAAGGGCCTAGGTCGATACTAAACTTTATCATGGCCAAAAGGCCGAGAAGCAATAATGCAGAAAGGAAACAGGGCAGTAGGATAGATGGCAGTCTCGTTCCTTGTGGGGACTAAGCCTTTAACCCAATAGCAGCAAGTAGGTGAAGCCAAATTTAATTGACGATCCTACCAGGCTGAGCAGAGGGTACACCACAAGGACCAAAAGGCTTGGATAGATCAAAGAAGTTTTCAACAACGCAGCTGAACAGCAGGGACACCCCTAAGGGCCTAGGTCGATACTAGGCTTGATCATGGCCAAAAGGCCGAGAAGCAATAATGCAGGAAGGAAACAGGGCAATAGGATAGATCGCAGTCTCGTTCCTTGTGGAGACTAAGCCTCCAACCCAATAGCAGCAAGTAGGTGAAGCCAAATTTAAATGACGATCCTACCAGGCCGAGCAGAGGGTACCCCACAAGGACCAAAAGGCTTGGATAGATCGAAGAACTTCTCAACGACGCAGCTGACCAGCAGGGACACCCCTAAGGGCCTAGGTCGATACTAAACTTGATCATGGCCAAAAGGCCGAGAAGCAATAATGTAGAATGGAAAGAAGGCAGTAGGAAAGATTGCAGTCTCGTTCTTTGTGGGGACTAAGCCTCTAACCCAATAGCAGCAAGTAGGTGAAGCCAAACTTAATTGACGATCCTACCAGGCCGAGCAGAGGGTACCCCACAAGGACCACAAGGCTTGGATAGATCGAAGAACTTCTCAACGACGCAGCTGGACAGCAGGGACACCCCTAAGGGCCTAGGTCGATACTAAACTTGATCATGGCCAAAAGGCCAAGAAGCAATAATGCAGAAAGGAAAGAGGGCAGTAGGATAGATCACAGTCTCGTTCCTTGTGGGGACTAAGCCTCCAACCCAATAGCAGCAAGTAGGTGAAGCCAAATTTAATTGACGATCCTACAAGGCCGAGCAGAGGGTACCCCACAAGGACCAAGAGGTTTGGATAGATCAAAGAAGTTTTCAACGACGCAGATGAACAGCAGGGATACCCCTAAGGGCCTAGGTCGATACTAGGCTTGATCATGGCCAAAAGGCCGAGAAGCAATAATGCAGAAAGGAAAGAGGGCAGTAGGATAGATCGCAGTCTCGTTCCTTGTGGGGACTAAGCCTCCAACCCAATAGCAGCAAGTAGGTGAAGCCAAATTTAAATGACGATCCTACCAGGCCGAGCAGAGGGTACCCCACAAGGACCAAAAGGCTTGGATAGATCGAAGAACTTCTCAACGACGTAGCTGACCAGCAGGGACACCCCTAAGGGCCTAGGTCGATACTAAACTTGATCATGGCCAAAAAGCCGAGAAGCAATAATGTAGAACGGAAAGAAGGCAGTAGGAAAGATTGCAGTCTCGTTCTTTGTGGGGACTAAGCCTCTAACCCAATAGCAGCAAGTAGGTGAAGCCAAACTTAATTGACGATCCTACCAGGCCGAGCAGAGGGTACCCCACAAGGACCACAAGGCTTGGATAGATCGAAGAACTTCTCAACGACGCAGCTGGACAGCAGGGACACCCCTAAGGTCCTAGGTCGATACTAAACTTGATCATGGCCAAAAGGCCAAGAAGCAATAATGCAGAAAGGAAAGAGGGCAGTAGGATAGATCGCAGTCTCGTTCCTTGTGGGGACTAAGCCTCCAACCCAATAGCAGCAAGTAGGTGAAGCCAAATTTAATTGACGATCCTACAAGGCCGAGCAGAGGGTACCCCACAAGGACAAAGAGGTTTGGATAGATCAAAGAAGTTTTCAACGACGCAGATGAACAGCAGGGATACCCCTAAGGGCCTAGGTCGATACTAGGCTTGATCATGGCCAAAAGGCCGAGAAGCAATAATGCAGAAAGGAAAGAGGGCAGTAGGATAGATCGCAGTCTCGTTCCTTGTGGGGACTAAGCCTCCAACCCAATAGCAGCAAGTAGGTGAAGCCAAATTTAAATGACGATCCTACCAGGCCAAGCAGAGGGTACCCCACAAGGACCAAAAGGCTTGGATAGATCGAAGAACTTCTCAACGACGCAGCTGACCAGCAGGGCCACCCCTAAGGGCCTAGGTCGATACTAAACATTATCATGGCCAAAAGGCCGAGAAGCAATAATGCAGAAAGGAAAGAGAGCAGTAGGATAGATCGCAGTCTCGTTCCTTGTGGGGACTAAGCCTCTAACCCAATAGCAGCAAGTAGGTGAAGCCAAATTTAAATGACGATCCTACCAGGCCGAGCAGAGCGTACCCCACAAGGACCAAAAGGCTTGGATAGATCCAAGAATTGCTCAACGACGCAGCTGGACAGCAGGGACACCCCTAAGGGCCTAGGTCGATACTAAACTTGATCATGGCCAAAAGGCCGAGAAGCAATAATGCAGAAAGGAAAAAGGGCAGTGGGGTAGATCGCAGTCTCGTTCTTTGTGGGGACTAAGCCTCTAACCCAATAGCAGCAAGTAGGTGAAGCCAAATTTAATTGACGATCCTACCAGGCCGAGCAGAGGGTACCCCCACAAGGACCAAAAGGCTTGGATAGATCGAAGAACTTCTCAACGACGCAGCTGGACAGCAGGGACACCCCTAAGGGCCTAGGTCGATACCAAACTTGATCATGGCCAAAAGGCCGAGAAGCAATAAGGCAGAAAGGAAACAGGGCAGTAGGATAGATCGCAGTCTCGTTCCTTGTGGGGACTAAGCCTCTAACCCAATAGCAGCAAGTAGGTGAAGCGAAATTTAATTGACGATCCTACCAGGCCGAGCAGAGGGTACCCCACAAGGACCAAAAGGCTTGGATAGATCGAAGAACTTCTCAACGACGCAGCTGGAAAGCAGGGGCACCCCTAAGAGCCTAGGTTGATACTAAACTTGATCATGGCCAAAAGGCCGAGAAGCAATAATGCAGAAAGGAAAAAGGGCAGTGGGGTAGATCGCAGTCTCGTTTCTTGTTGGGACTAAGCCTCTAACCCAATAGCAGCAAGTAGGTGAAGCCAAATTTAATTGACGATCCTACCAGGCCGAGCAGAAGGTACCCCACAAAGACCAAAAGGCTTGCACAGATTTAAGAACTTCTCAACGACGCAGCTGGACAGCAGGGACACCCCTAAGGGACTAGGTCGATACTAAACTTGATTATGGCCAAAAGGCAGAGAAGCAATAATGCAGTAAGGAAAGAGGGCAGTAGGATAGATGGCAGTCTCGTTCCTTGTGGGGACTAAGCCTTTAACCCAATAGCAGCAAGTAGGTGAAGCCAAATTTAAATGAGGATCCTACCAGGCCGAGCAGAGGGTACCCCACAAGGACCAAAAGGCTTGGATAGATCAAAGAAGTTTTCAACGACGCAGATGAACAGCAGGGATACCCATAAGGGCCTAGGTCGATACTAGGCTTGATCATGGCCAAAAGGCCGAGAAGCAATAATGCAGAAAGGAAAGAGGGCAGTAGGATAGATCGCAGTCTCGTTCCTCGTGGGGACTAAGCCTCCAACCCAATAGAAGCAAGTAGGTGAAGCCAAATTTAATTGGTGATCCTACCAAGCCGAGCAGAGGGTACCCCACAAGGACCAAAAGGCTTGGATAGATCGAAGAACGTCTCAACGACACAGCTGGACAGCAGCGACACCCCTAAGGGCCTAGGTCGATAGATACATTCTTGCAACCGCTATAAATGTCAAAGCACTGTCAAAGAAATAGCGGAGCTCTTTGTAGGGACACTTTTTGCAGGACTGGAATTCTTCTTCATCCTCTTCTTCATCCTCTTCTTCTTCTTCATCCTCTTCTTCTTCATCATCCTCTTCTTCATCCTCTTCTTTTTCATCATCCTCTTCTTCTTCATCATCCTCTTCTTCATCATCTTCTTCTTCTTCATCCTCTTCCTCTTCTTCATCCTCTTATTCATCCTCTGCTTCTTCGTCATCCTCTTCTTCTTTGTCATCCTCTTCTTCTTCTTTGTCATCCTCTTATTCTTCATCCTCTTCTTCATCTTCCTCTTCTTCATCCTCTTCTTCTTCATCCTCTTCTTCGTCATCCTCATCATCCTCTTCTTCTTCTTCATCCTCTTCTACTTCTTTGTCATCCTCTTCTTCATCCTCTTCTTCTAAATCCTCTTCTTCTTCATCCTCTTCTTTTTCATCCTCTGCTTCTTCATCCTCTTCTTCTTCATCCTCTTCTTCTTCATCCTCTTCATCCTCTTCTTCTTCTTCCTCTTCCTCTTTTGTATCCTCTTCTTCCTCTTCTTTCTTCTTTTTGTCTTCCTCTTGCAGGTCACTGCTCATGCGCAGATTTTTTATCGGTAAAAAATCGGCCGATTTGCCCATAATTGCCGCGAAAAACGGCCGATCTTTTTCCAACTTTACCGATAAAAAAATCTGCAAAAATACCGAAAAACGGCCAAACAATTAGCCCACTAACGATCCGAAAATCGCCCAATTTTCGACCCATCCATGGACTACATAAGCCTCTAACCCGATAGCAGCAAGTAGGTGAAGCCAAATTTAATTGACGATCCTACCAGGCCGAGCAGAGGGTACCCCAAACGGACCAAAAGACTTGGATAGATCGAAAAACTTCTTAACGACGCAGCTGGACAGCAGGGACACCCCTAAGGGCCTAGGTCGATACTAAACTTTATCATGGCCAAAAGGCCGAGAAGCAATAATGAAGAAAGGAAAGAGGGCAGTAGGAAAAATTTCACTCTCGTTCCTTGTGGGGACTAAGCCTCTAACCCAATAGCAGCAAGTAGGTGAAGCCAAATTTAATTGACGATCCTACCAGGCCAAGCAGAGGATACCCCACAAGGACCAAAAGGCTTGGACAGATTTAAGAACTTCTCAACGACGCAGCTGGACAGCACGGACACCCCTAAAGGCCTAGGTCGATACCAAACTTGATCATGGCCAAAAGGCTGAGAAGCAATAATGCAGAAAGGAAACAGGGCAGTAGGATATATCGCAGTCTCGTTCCTTGTGGGGACTAAGCCTCTAACCCAATAGCAGCAAGTAGGTGAAGCCAAATTTTATTGACGATCCTACCAGGCCGAGCAGAGGGTACCCCACAAGGACCAAAAAGCTTGGTTAGATCGAAGAACTTCTCAAGGACGCAGCTGGATAGCAGGGACACCCCTAAGGGCCTAGGTCGATTCTAAACTTGATCATGGCCAAAAGGCCGAGAAGCAATAATGCAGAAAGGAAAGGAGGACAGTAGGAAAGATTGCAGTCTCGTTCTTAGTGGGGACTAAGCCTCTAACCCAATAGCAGCAAGTAGGTGAAGCGAAATTTAATTGACGATCCTACCAGGCCGAGCAGAGGGTACCCCACAAGGACCAAAAGGCTTGGATAGATCGAAGAACTTCTCAACGACGCAGCTGGAAAGCAGGGACACCCCTAAGGGCCTAGGTTGATACTAAACTTGATTATGGCCAAAAGGCAGAGAAGCAATAATGCAGTAAGGAAAGAGGGCAGTAGGATAGATGGCAGTCTCGTTCCTTGTGGGGACTAAGCCTTTAACCCAATAGCAGCAAGTAGGTGAAGCCAAATTTAAATGAGGATCCTACCAGGCCGAGCAGAGGGTACCCCACAAGGACCAAAAGGCTTGGATAGATCAAAGAAGTTTTCAACGACGCAGATGAACAGCAGGGATACCCATAAGGGCCTAGGTCGATACTAGGCTTGATCATGGCCAAAAGGCCGAGAAGCAATAATGCAGAAAGGAAAGAGGGCAGTAGGATAGATCGCAGTCTCGTTCCTCGTGGGGACTAAGCCTCTAACCCAATAGCAGCAAGTAGGTGAAGCCAAATTTAAATGAGGATCCTACCAGGCCGAGCAGAGGGTACCCCACAAGGACCAAAAGGCTTGGAAAGATTTAAGAACTTCTCAACGACGCAGCTGGACAGCAGGGACACCCCTAAGGGCCTAGGTCAATACCAAACTTGATCAAGGCCAAAAGGCCGAGAAGCAATAATGCAGAAAGAAAACAGGGAAGTAGGATATATCGCAGTCTCGTTCCTTATTGGGACTAAGCCTCTAACCCAATAGCAGCAAGTAGGTGAAGCCAAATTTAAATGACGATCCTACCAGGCCGAGCAGAGGGTACCCCACAAGGACCAAAAGGCTTGGATAGATCGAAGAACTTCTCAACGACGCAGCTGACAAGCAGGGACACCCCTAAGGGCCTAGGTCGATACTAAACTTGATCATGGCCAAAAGGCCGAGAAGCAATAATGCAGAAAGGAAAGAGAGCAGTAGGATAGATCGCAGTCTCGTTCCTTGTGGCGACTAAGCCTCTTACCCAATAGCAGCAAGTAGGTAAAGCCAAATTTAAATGACGATCCTACCAGGCCAAGCAGAGGGTACCCCACAAGGACCAAAAGGCTTGGAAAGATTTAAGAACTTCTCAACGACGCAGCTGGACAGCAGGGACACCCCTAAGAGCCTAGGTCAATACCAAACTTGATCAAGGCCAAAAGGCCGAGAAGCAATAATGCAGAAAGGAAAAAGGGCAGTGGGGTAGATCGCAATCTTGTTTCTTGTTGGGACTAAGCCTCTAACCCAATAGCAGCAAGTAGGTGAAGCCAAATTTAATTGACGATCCTACCAGGCCGAGCAGAAGGTACCCCACAAGGACCAAAAGGCTTGCACAGATTTAAGAACTTCTCAACGACGCAGCTGGACAGCAGGGACACCCCTAAGGGACAAGGTCGATACTAAACTTTATCATGGCCAAAAGGCCGAGAAGCAATAATGCAGAAAGGAAACAGGGCAGTAGGAAAGATTGCAGTCTCGTTCTTTGTGGGGACTAAGCCTCTAACCCAATAGCAGCAAGTAGGTGAAGCCAAATTTAATTGATGATCCTACCAGGCCGAGCAGAGGGAACCCCACAAGGACCAAAAGGCTTGGATAGATTGAAGAACTTCTCAACGACGCAGCTGGACAGCAGGGCCACCCCTAAGGGCCAAGGTCGATACTAAACTTGATCATGGCCAAAAGGACGAGAAGCAATAATGCAGAAAGGAAAGAGGGCAGTAGGATAGATCGCAGTCTCGTTTCTTGTGGGGACTAAGCCTCTAACCCAATAGCAGCAAGTAGGTGAAGCCAAATTTAAATGACGATCCTACCAGGCCGAGCAGAGGGTACCCCAGAAGGACCAAAAGGCTTGGATAGATCGAAGAACTTCTCAACGACGCAGCTGGACAGCAGGGATACCCCTAAGGGCCTAGGTCAATACTAAACTTGATCATGGCCAAAAGGCCGAGAAGCAATAATCCAGAAAGGAAACAGGGCAGTAGGATAGATCGCAGTCTCGTTCCTTGTGGGGACTAAGCCTCTAACCCAATAGCAGCAAGTAGGTGAAGCCAAATTTAATTAACGATCCTACCAGGCCAAGCAGAGGGTACCCCACAAGGACCAAAAGGCTTGGAAAGATTTAAGAACTTCTCAACGACGCAGCTGGAAAGCAGGGACACCCCTAAGGGCCTAGGTCAATAACAAACTTGATCATGGCCAAAAGGCCGAGAAGCTATAATGCAGAAAAGAAAGAGGGCAGTGGGGTAGATCGCAGTCTCGTTTCTTGTGGGGACTAAGCCTCTAACCCAATAGCAGCAAGTAGGTGAAGCCAGATTTAATTGACGATTCTACCAGGCCGAGCAGAGGGTACCCCACAAGGACCAAAAGGCTTGGATAGATCGAAGAACTTCTCAACGACGCAGCTGGACAGCAGGGACACCCCTAAGGGCCTAGGTCGATACTAAACTTGATCATGGCCAAAAGGCCGAGAAGCAATAATGCAGAAAGAAAGAGGGCAGTAGGAAAGATTGCAGTCTCGTTCTTTGTGGGGACTAAGCCTCTAACCCAATAGCAGCAAGTAGGTGAAGCCAGATTTAATTGACGATTCTACCAGGCCGAGCAGAGGGTACCCCACAAGGACCAAAAGGCTTGGATAGATCGAATAACTTCTCAACGACGCAGCTGAACAGTAGGGACACCCCTAAGGGCCTAGGTCGATACTAAACTTGATCATGGCCAAAAGGCAGAGAACCAATAATGCAGAAAGGAAAAAGGGCAGTAGGATAGATGGCAGTCTCGTTCCTTGTGGGGAATAAGCCTCTAACTCAATAGCAGCAAGTAGGTGAAGCCAAATTTAATTGACGATCCTACCAGGCCGAGCAGAGGGTACCCCACAAGGACCAAAAGGCTTGGATAGATTGAAGAACTTCTCAACGACGCAGCTGACCAGTAGGGACACCCCTAAGGGCCTAGGTCGATACTAAACTTGATCATGGCCAAAAGGCCGAGAAGCAATAATGCAGAAAGGAAAAAGGGCAGTGGGGTAGATCGCAGTCTCGTTCTTTGTGGGGACTAAGCCTCTAACCCAATAGCAGCAAGTAGGTGAAGCCAAATTTAATTGACGATCCTACCAGGCCGAGCAGAGGGTACCCCACAAGGACCAAAAGGCTTGGATAGATCGAAGAACTTCTCAACGACGCAGCTGGACAGCAGGGACACCCCTAAGGGCCTAGGTCGATACTAAACTTTATCATGGCCAAAAGGCCGAGAAGCAATAATGCAGAAAGGAAAGAGAGCAGTAGGATAGATCGCAGTCTCGTTCCTTGTGGGGACTAAGCCTCTAACCCAATAGCAGCAAGTAGGTGAAGCCAAATTTAATTGACGATCCTACCAGGCCGAGCAGAGGGTACCCCACAAGGACCAAAAGGCTTGGATAGATCGAAGAACTTCTCAACGACGCAGCTGACCAGCAGGGCCACCCCTAAGGGCCTAGGTCGATTCTAAACTTGATCATGGCCAAAAGGCCAAGAAGCAATAATGCAGAAAGGAAAAAGGGCACTGGGGAAGATCGCAGTCTCGTTCTTTGTGGGGACTAAGCCTCTAACCCAATAGCAGCAAGTAGGTGAAGCCAAATTTAATTGACGATCCTACCAGGCCGAGCAGAGGGTACCCCACAAGGACCAAAAGGCTTGGATAGATCGAAGAACTTCTCAACGATGCAGCTGACCAGCAGGGCCACCCCTAAGGGCCTAGGTCGATACTAAACTTTATCATGGCCAAAAGGCCGAGAAGTAATAATGCAGAAAGGAAAAAGGGCAGTGGGGTAGATCGCAGTCTCGTTGCTTGTGGGGACTAAGCCTCTAACCCAATAGCAGCAAGTAGGTGAAGCCAAATTTAATTGACGATCCTACCAGGCCGAGCAGAGGGTACCCCACAAGGACCAAAAGGCTTGGATAGATCGAAGAACTTCTCAACGACGCAGCTGGACAGCAGGGCCACCCCTAAGGGCCAAGGTCGATACTAAACTTGATCATGGCCAAAAGGCCGAGAAGCAATAATGCAGAAAGGAAAGAGAGCAGTAGGATAGATCGCAGTCTCGTTCCTTGTGGGGACTAAGCCTCTAACCCAATAGCAGCAAGTAGGTTAAGCCAAATTTAATTGACGATCCTACCAGGCCGAGCAGAGGGTACCCCACAAGGACCAAAAGGCTTGGATAGATCGAAGAACTTCTCAACGACGCAACTGACCAGCAGGGCCACCCCTAAGGGCCTAGGTCGATACTAAACTTGATCATGGCCAAAAGGCCGAGAAGCAATAATGCAGAAAGGAAAAAGGGCAGTGGGGTAGATCGCAGTCTCGTTCCTTGTGGGGACTAAGCCTCTAACCCAATAGCAGCAAGTAGGTGAAGCCAAATTTAATTGACGATCCTACCAGGCTGAGCAGAGGGTACCCCACAAGGACCAAAAGGCTTGGATAGATCGAAGAACTTCTCAACGACGCAGCTGGACAGCAGGGACACCCCTAAGGGCCTAGGTCGATACTAAACTTTATCATGGCCAAAAGGCCGAGAAGCAATAAAGCAGAAAGGAAAAAGGGCAGTAGGATAGATCGCAGTCTCGTTCCTTGTGGGGACTAAGCCTCTAACCCAATAGCAGCAAGTAGGTGAAGCCAAATTTAATTGACGATCCTACCAGGCCGAGCAGAGGGTACCCCACAAGGACCAAAAGGCTTGGATAGATCGAAGAACTTCTCAACGACGCAACTGACCAGCAGGGCCACCCCTAAGGGCCTAGGTCGATACTAAACTTGATCATGGCCAAAAGGCCGAGAAGCAATAATGCAGAAAGGAAAAAGGGCAGTGGGGTAGATCGCAGTCTCGTTGCTTGTGGGGACTAAGCCTCTAACCCAATAGCAGCAAGTAGGTGAAGCCAAATTTAATTGACGATCCTACCAGGTCGAGCAGAGGGTACCCCGCAAGGACCAAAAGGCTTGGATAGATCGAAGAACTTCTCAACGACGCAGCTGGACAGCAGGGACACCCCTAAGGGCCAAGGTCGATACTAAACTTGATCATGGCCAAAAGGCCGAGAAGCAATAATGCAGAAAGGAAAGAGAGCAGTAGGATAGATCACAGTCTCGTTCCTTGTGGGGACTAAGCCTCTAACCCAATAGCAGCAAGTAGGTGAAGCCAAATTTAATTGACGATCCTACCAGGCCGAGCAGAGGGTACCCCACAAGGACCAAAAGGCCTGGATAGATCGAAGAACTTCTCAATGACGCAGCTGGACAGCAGGGACACCCCTAAGGGCCTAGGTCGATACTAAACTTTATCATGGCCAAAAGGCCGAGAAGCAATAATGCAGAAAGGAAAAAGGGCAGTGGGGTAGATCGCAGTCTCGTTCCTTGTGGGGACTAAGCCTCTAACCCAATAGCAGCAAGTAGGTGAAGCCAAATTTAATTGACGATCCTACAAGGCCGAGCAGAGGGTACCCCACAAGGACCAAAAGGCTTGGTTAGATCGAAGAACTTCTCAACGACGCAGCTGGACAGCAGGGCCACCCCTAAGGGCCAAGGTCGATACTAAACTTTATCATGGCCAAAAGGCCGAGAAGCAATAATGCAGAAAGGAAAGAGAGCAGTAGGATAGATCGCAGTCTCGTTCCTTGTGGGGACTAAGCCTCTAACCCAATAGCAGCAAGTAGGTGAAGCCAAATTTAATTGACGATCCTACCAGGCCGAGCAGAGGGTACCTCACAAGGACCAAAAGGCTTGGATAGATCGAAGAACTTCTCAACGACGCAGCTGACCAGCAGGGCCACCCCTAAGGGCCTAGGTCGATTCTAAACTTGATCATGGCCAAAAGGCCAAGAAGCAATAATGCAGAAAGGAAAAAGGGCAGTGGGGAAGATAGCAGTCTCGTTCTTTGTGGGAACTAAGCCTCTAACCCAATAGCAGCAAGTAGGTGAAGCCAAATTTAATTGACGATCCTACCAGGCCGAGCAGAGGGTACCCCACAAGGACCAAAAGGCTTGGATAGATCGAAGAACTTCTCAACGACGCAGCTGGACAGCAGGGACACCCCTAAGGGCGAAGGTCGATACTAAACTTGATCATGGCCAAAAGGCCGAGAAGCAATAATGCAGAAAGGAAAGAGAGCAGTAGGATAGATCACAGTCTCGTTCCTTGTGGGGACTAAGCCTCTAACCCAATAGCAGCAAGTAGGTGAAGCCAAATTTAATTGACGATCCTACCAGGCCGAGCAGAGGGTACCCCACAAGGACCAAAAGGCCTGGATAGATCGAAGAGCTTCTCAATGACGCAGCTTGACAGCAGGGACACCCCTAAGGGCCTAGGTCGATACTAAACTTTATCATGGCCAAAAGGCCGAGAAGCAATAATGCAGAAAGGAAAAAGGGCAGTGGGGTAGATCGCAGTCTCGTTCCTTGTGGGGACTAAGCCTCTAACCCAATAGCAGCAAGTAGGTGAAGCCAAATTTAATTGACGATCCTACAAGGCCGAGCAGAGGGTACCCCACAAGGACCAAAAGGCTTGGTTAGATCGAAGAACTTCTCAACGACGCAGCTGGACAGCAGGGCCACCCCTAAGGGCCAAGGTCGATACTAAACTTTATCATGGCCAAAAGGCCGAGAAGCAATAATGCAGAAAGGAAAGAGAGCAGTAGGATAGATCGCAGTCTCGTTCCTTGTGGGGACTAAGCCTCTAACCCAATAGCAGCAAGTAGGTGAAGCCAAATTTAATTGACGATCCTACCAGGCCGAGCAGAGGGTACCTCACAAGGACCAAAAGGCTTGGATAGATCAAAGAACTTCTCAACGACGCAGCTGACCAGCAGGGCCACCCCTAAGGGCCTAGGTCGATTCTAAACTTGATCATGGCCAAAAGGCCAAGAAGCAATAATGCAGAAAGGAAAAAGGGCAGTGGGGAAGATCGCAGTCTCGTTCTTTGTGGGAACTAAGCCTCTAACCCAATAGCAGCAAGTAGGTGAAGCCAAATTTAATTGACGATCCTACCAGGCCGAGCAGAGGGTACCCCACAAGGACCAAAAGGCTTGGATAGATCGAAGAACTTCTCAACGACGCAGCTGGACAGCAGGGACACCCCTAAGGGCCAAGGTCGATACTAAACTTGATCATGGCCAAAAGGCCGAGAAGCAATAATGCAGAAAGGAAAGAGAGCAGTAGGATAGATCACAGTCTCGTTCCTTGTGGGGACTAAGCCTCTAACCCAATAGCAGCAAGTAGGTGAAGCCAAATTTAATTGACGATCCTACCAGGCCGAGCAGAGGGTACCCCACAAGGACCAAAAGGCATGGATAGATCGAAGAACTTCTCAACGACGCAGCTGACCAGCAGGGCCACCCCTAAGGGCCTAGGTCGATACTAAACTTTATCATGGCCAAAAGGCTGAGAAGCAATAATGCAGAAAGAAAAAAGGGCAGTGGGGTAGATCGCAGTCTCGTTCTTTGTGGGAACTAAGCCTCTAACCCAATAGCAGCAAGTAGGTGAAGCCAAATTTAATTGACGATCCTACAAGGCCGAGCAGAGGGTACCCCACAAGGACCAAAAGGCTTGGTTAGATCGAAGAACTTCTCAACGACGCAGCTGGACAGCAGGGCCACCCCTAAGGGCCTTGGTCGATACTAAACTTGATCATGGCCAAAAGGCCGAGAAGCAATAATGCAGAAAGAAAAGAGAGCAGTAGGATAGATCGCAGTCTCGTTCCTTGTGGGAACTAAGCCTCTAACCCAATAGCAGCAAGTAGGTGAAGCCAAATTTAATTGACGATCCTACCAGGCCGAGCAGAGGGTACCCCACAAGGACCAAAAGGCATGGATAGATCGAAGAACTTCTCAACGACGCAGCTGACCAGCAGGGCCACCCCTAAGGGCCTAGGTCGATACTAAACTTTATCATGGCCAAAAGGCCGAGAAGCAATAATGCAGAAAGAAAAAAGGGCAGTGGGGTAGATCGCAGTCTCGTTCCTTGTGGGGACTAAGCCTCTAACCCAATAGCAGCAAGTAGGTGAAGCCAAATTTAATTGACGATCCTACAAGGCCGAGCAGAGGGTACCCCACAAGGACCAAAAGGCTTGGTTAGATCGAAGAACTTCTCAACGACGCAGCTGGACAGCAGGGCCACCCCTAAGGGCCAAGGTCGATACTAAACTTGATCATGGCCAAAAGGCCGAGAAGCAATAATGCAGAAAGAAAAGAGAGCAGTAGGATAGATCGCAGTCTCGTTCCTTGTGGGGACTAAGCCTCTAACCCAATAGCAGCAAGTAGGTGAAGCCAAATTTAATTGACGATCCTACCAGGCCGAGCAGAGGGTACCCCACAAGGACCAAAAGGCTTAGATAGATCGAAGAACTTCTCAACGACGCAGCTGGACAGCAGGGACACCCCTAAGGGCCTAGGTCGATACTAAACTTGATCATGGCCAAAAGGCCGAGAAGCAATAATGCAGAAAGGAAAGAGAGCAGTAGGATAGATCGCAGTCTCGTTCCTTGTGGGGACTAAGCCTCTAACCCAATAGCAGCAAGTAGGTGAAGCCAAATTTAATTGACGATCCTACCAGGATGAGCAGAGGGTACCCCACAAGGACCAAAAGGCTTGGATAGATCGAAGAACTTCTCAACGACGCAGCTGACCAGCAGGGCCACCCCTAAGGGCCTAGGTCGATACTAAACTTTATCATGGCCAAAAGGCCGAGAAGCAATAATGCAGAAAGGAAAAAGGGCAGTGGGGTAGATCGCAGTCTCGTTCCTTGTGGGGACTAAGCCTCTAACCCAATAGCAGCAAGTAGGTGAAGCCAAATTTAATTGACGATCCTACAAGGCCGAGCAGAGGGTACCCCACAAGGACCAAAAGGCTTGGTTAGATCGAAGAACTTCTCAACGACGCAGCTGGACAGCAGGGCCACCCCTAAGGGCCAAGGTCGATACTAAACTTGATCATGGCCAAAAGGCCGATAAGCAATAATGCAGAAAGGAAACAGGGCAGTAGGATAGATCGCAGTCTCGTTCCATGTGGGGACTAAGCCTCTAACCCAATAGCAGCAAGTAGGTGAAGCCAAATTTAATTGACGATCCTACCAGGCCGAGCAGAGGGTACCCCACAAGGACCAAAAGGCTTGGATAGATCAAAGAAGTTCTCAACGACGCAGATAGATAGCAGGGACACCCCTAAGGGCCTAGGTCGATACTAGGCTTGATCATGGCCAAAAGGCCAAGAAGCAATAATGCAGAAAGGAAAGAGGGCAGTGGGGTAGATCGCAGTCTCGTTCCATGTGGGGACTAAGCCTCTAACCCAATAGCAGCAAGTAGGTGAAGCCAAATTTAATTGACGATCCTACCAGGCCGAGCAGAGGGTACCCCACAAGGACCAAAAGGCTTGTATAAATCGAAGAACTTTTCAACGATGTAGCTGGAAAGCAGGGAAACCCCTAAGGGCTACGGTCGCACCAAAATTTTAAATAAATACCAAGAAGTGATAATGCAGGAATGTAAAATCTGGGCACAAGAGCTGACAATCATTCAGAAATGATCTTCAGTCCTGTATTGCTTTAAAGAGTAACTCCACTTTTGTTGAGAGGACAACACTCCCCTCTGGGTGATTGATGTATATTGCTATGGTTGTAAAAGGTTCGGAGATTCTTACCATTTGGTATTGTGAAAATATAGCCGTCTGTGTTCTTGAGCGAAATCCACGGGAACGTCTTTTGCAATGATCGATTGCCAGCTGCTCCTGCGGGGTACCTGTGGAGAAAGTGGTAGGGTCTGCAACCCTGTAAAGGTTATGGTTGATTGAAGAGGACGCCCATCTTCTGACTGATGTCAGTGCAGACGTGGGAATATCGGTCTTCCAGTCACACAGCAGGAAATGACACTTTCTGGAGTGCCTCTGTAGATTAGGAAGGAAAGTTGTCGGTTAATAACAATGAAAAACAATGTGACTTGTGTAGGAATTGTAGATGTCAGGTGTCTTTCCTGGTAAAAGTGGAGTTACTCTTTAAATGAGGCGCTAGGATTTATTAACCCCTTCCCGTCCGGCCGTAGTATATAAACGGCCAGACGGTGGCAGTGCAGGGGCGGATAGTCATGGATGATCCTCCTGCACTTATATGGGTAATCCGTATCTCTAAGCTGCTGACACTGAAATACCTCAACGCCAAGGTATAGGATGATGAAAAGTAAATAGCAAAGTAGTGCAGCGCTACACATGCATACCCTCAAACAGTGAATAACAATATATAAACATGCTACAGGGATGAGCCCGTGTAAACAATTGCCCAAATATAAATGCCAAAAGATACATAAATATATATTAAGATCCCCCTCTAATCCTCATCTGAGGAATCATACAATAGTGCAAACAGGTGTGTGCATCCCTAACCAGGGATGAAATGACTATAAATGTGAACTGTCAACCACACTGAAAAAAAATCCACAATAAAACCCAGATGCACATCAAAAACCCCCCACATATAAATACTCCAATAAATAAAGTCCACACACAAATCAAATCATGCTCCAAATGGTCACCAAACACATGCAGGTGATGCTCTTGTGATTGTGGTCATAGGTGCAAATCCTCAGATGGCCAAAATGCCCCCTCACCTTCTTACAAAGACCCCACGGGGCCAGCACGCTTTTTGGATCACCCCACGATCCTCACAGGTAGTACTCTTCGTGGGTCAATACCCCACTTGGGGTCATCAATGGTGGCACACTCTCTTTATAACTCTCCTCCAGCCACTGACATCAGCAACACTTCATATCCTCCATGCAGAACCCCAGTGATGACACAAAGAACATCCTCCATGTGCAGAGGGTACCCCACAAGGACCAAAAGGCTTGGATAGATCAAAGAAGTTTTCAACGACGCAGATAAACAGCAGGGATACTCCTTAGGGCCTGGGTCAATACTAGGCTTGATCATGGCCAAAAGGCCGAGAAGCAATAATGCAGAAAGGAAAAAGGGCAGTGGGATAGATCACAGTCTCGTTCTTTGTGGGGACTAAGCCTCTAACCCAATAGCAGCAAGTAGGTGAAGCCAAATTTAATTGACGATCCTACCAGGCCGAGCAGAGGGTACCCCACAAGGACCAAAAGGCTTGGATAGATCAAAGAAGTTTTCAACGATGCAGATGAACAGCAGGGACACCCCTAAGGGCCTAGGTCGATACTAAACTTGATCATGGCCAAAAGGCCGAGAAGCAATAATGCAGAAAGAAAACAGGGCAGTAGGATAGATGGCAGTCTCGTTCCTTGTGGGGACTAAGCCTCTAACCCAATAGCAGCAAGTAGGTGAAGCCAAATTTAATTGACGATCCTACCAGGCCGAGCAGAGGGTACCCCACAAGGACCAAAATGCTTGGATAGATCGAAGAACTTCTCAAAGACGCAGCTTATCAGCAGGGACACCCTTAAGGGCCTAGGTCGATACTAAACTTGATCATGGCCAAAAGGCCGAGAAGCAATAATGCAGAAAGGAAAGAGGGCAGTAGGAAAGATCGCAGTCTCGTTTCTTGTTGGGACTAAGCCTCTAACCCAATAGCAGCAAGTAGGTGAAGCCAAATTTAATTGTCGATCTTACCAGGCCGAGCAGAAGGTACCCCACAAGGACCAAAAGGCTTGCACAGATTTAGGAACTTCTCAACGACGCAGCTGGACAGCAGGGACACCCCTAAGGGCCTAGGTCGATACTAAACTTTATCATGGCCAAAAGGCCGAGAAGCAATAATGCAGAAAGGAAACAGGGCAGTAGGATAGATGGCAGTCTCGTTCCTTGTGGGGACTAAGCCTCTAACCCAATAGCAGCAAGTAGGTGAAGCCAAATTTAATTGACGATCCTACCAGGCTGAGCAGAGGGTACCCCACAAGGACCAAAAGGCTTGGATAGATCAAAGAAGTTTTCAACAACGCAGCTGAACAGCAGGGACACCCCTAAGGGCCTAGGTCGATACTAGGCTTGATCATGGCCAAAAGGCCGAGAAGCAATAATGCAGAAAGGAAACAGGGCAATAGGATAGATCGCAGTCTCGTTCCTTGTGGAGACTAAGCCTCCAACCCAATAGCAGCAAGTAGGTGAAGCCAAATTTAAATGACGATCCTACCAGGCCGAGCAGAGGGTACCCCACAAGGACCAAAAGGCTTAGATAGATCGAAGAACTTCTCAACGACGCAGCTGACCAGCAGGGACACCCCTAAGGGCCTAGGTCGATACTAAACTTGATCATGGCCAAAAGGCCGAGAAGCAATAATGCAGAAAGGAAAAAGGGCAGTAGGATAGATCGCAGTCTCATTCCTTGTGGGGACTAAGCCTCTAACCCAATAGCAGCAAGTAGGTGAAGCCAAACTTAATTGACGATCCTACAAGGCCGAGCAGAGGGTACCCCACAAGGACCAAAAGGCTTGGTTAGATCGAAGAACTTCTCAACGACGCAGCTGGACAGCAGGGCCACCCCTAAGGGCCAAGGTCGATACTAAACTTGATCATGGCCAAAAGGCCGAGAAGCAATAATGCAGAAAGAAAAGAGAGCAGTAGGATAGATCGCAGTCTTGTTCCTTGTGGGGACTAAGCCTCTAACCCAATAGCAGCAAGTAGGTGAAGCCAAATTTAATTGACGATCCTACCAGGCCGAGCAGAGGGTACCCCACAAGGACCAAAAGGCTTAGATAGATCGAAGAACTTCTCAACGACGCAGCTGGACAGCAGGGACACCCCTAAGGGCCTAGGTCGATACTAAACTTGATCATGGCCAAAAGGCCGAGAAGCAATAATGCAGAAAGGAAAGAGAGCAGTAGGATAGATCGCAGTCTCGTTCCTTGTGGGGACTAAGCCTCTAACCCAATAGCAGCAAGTAGGTGAAGCCAAATTTAATTGACGATCCTACCAGGCCGAGCAGAGGGTACCCCACAAGGACCAAAAGGCTTGGATAGATCGAAGAACTTCTCAACGACGCAGCTGACCAGCAGGGCCACCCCTAAGGGCCTAGGTCGATTCTAAACTTGATCATGGCCAAAAGGCCAAGAAGCAATAATGCAGAAAGGAAAAAGGGCAGTGGGGAAGATCGCAGTCTCGTTCTTTGTGGGAACTAAGCCTCTAACCCAATAGCAGCAAGTAGGTGAAGCCAAATTTAATTGACGATCCTACCAGGCCGAGCAGAGAGTACCCCACAAGGACCAAAAGGCTTGGATAGATCGAAGAACTTCTCAACGATGCAGCTGGACAGCAGGGACACCCCTAAGGGCCAAGTTCGATACTAAACTTGATCATGGCCAAAAGGCCGAGAAGCAATAATGCAGAAAGGAAAGAGAGCAGTAGGATAGATCACAGTCTCGTTCCTTGTGGGGACTAAGCCTCTAACCCAATAGCAGCAAGTAGGTGAAGCCAAATTTAATTGACGATCCTACCAGGCCGAGCAGAGGGTACCCCACAAGGACCAAAAGGCCTGGATAGATCGAAGAACTTCTCAATGACGCAGCTGGACAGCAGGGACACCCCTAAGGGCCTAGGTCGATACTAAACTTTATCATGGCCAAAAGGCCGAGAAGCAATAATGCAGAAAGGAAAGAGAGCAGTAGGATAGATCGCAGTCTCGTTCCTTGTGGGGACTAAGCCTCTAACCCAATAGCAGCAAGTAGGTGAAGCCAAATTTAATTGACGATCCTACAAGGCCGAGCAGAGGGTACCCCACAAGGACCAAAAGGCTTGGTTAGATCGAAGAACTTCTCAATGACGCAGCTGGACAGCAGGGACACCCCTAAGGGCCAAGGTCGATACTAAACTTGATCATGGCCAAAAGGCCGAGAAGCAATAATGCAGAAAGGAAAGAGAGCAGTAGGATAGATCGCAGTCTCGTTCTTTGTGGGGACTAAGCCTCTAACCCAATAGCAGCAAGTAGGTGAAGCCAAATTTAATTGACGATCCTACCAGGCCGAGCAGAGGGTACCCCACAAGGACCAAAAGGCTTGGATAGATCGAAGAACTTCTCAACGACGCAGCTGGACAGCAGGGACACCCCTAAGGGCCTAGGTCGATTCTAAACTTGATCATGGCCAAAAGGCCAAGAAGCAATAATGCAGAAAGGAAACAGGGCAGTAGGATAGATCGCAGTCTCGTTCCTTGTGGGGTCTAAGCCTCTAACCCAATAGCAGCAAGTAGGTGAAGCCAAATTTAATTGACGATCCTACAAGGCCGAGCAGAGGGTACCCCACAAGGACCAAGAGGCTTGGATAGATCAAAGAAGTTTTCAACGACACAGATGAACAGCAGGGATACCCCTAAGGGCCTAGGTCGATACTAGGCTTGATCATGGCCAAAAGGCTGAGAAGCAATAATGCAGAAAGAAAACAGGGCAGTAGGATAGATCGCAGTCTCGTTCCTTGTGGGGTCTAAGCCTCTAACCCAATAGCAGCAAGTAGGTGAAGCCAAATTGAATTGACGATCCTACAAGGCCGAGCAGAGGGTACCCCACAAGGACCAAGAGGCTTGGATAGATCAAAGAAGTTTTCAACGACGCAGATGAACAGCAGGGACACCCCTAAGGGCCTAGGTCGATACTAAACTTGATAATGGCCAAAAGGCAGAGAAGCAATAATGCAGAAAGGAAACAGGGCAGTAGGATAGATCGCAGTCTCGTTCCTTGTGGGGTCTAAGCCTCTAACCCAATAGCAGCAAGTAGGTGAAGCCAAATTTAATTGACGATCCTACAAGGCCGAGCAGAGGGTACCCCACAAGGACCAAGAGGCTTGGTTAGATCAAAGAAGTTTTCAACGACGCAGATGAACAGCAGGGATACCCCTAAGGGCCTAGGTCGATACTAGGCTTGATCATGGCCAAAAGGCCGAGAAGCAATAATGCAGAAAGAAAACAGGGCAGTAGGATAGATCGCAGTCTTGTTCCTTGTGGGGTCTAAGCCTCTAACCCAATAGCAGCAAGTAGGTGAAGCCAAATTTAATTGACGATCCTACAAGGCCGAGCAGAGGGTACCCCACAAGGACCAAAAGGCTTGGATAGATCGAAGAACTTCTCAACGACGCAGGTGGACAGCAGGGACACCCCTAAGGGCCTAGGTCGATACTAAACTTGATCATGGCCAAAAGGCCGAGAAGCAATAATGCAGAAAGGAAACAGGGTAGTAGGATAGATCGCAGTCTCGTTGCTTGTGGGGACTAAGCCTCTAACCCAATAGCAGCAAGTAGGTGAAGCCAAATTTAAATGACGATCCTACCAGGCCGAGCAGAGGGTACCCCACAAGGACCAAAAGGCTTGGATAGATCCAAGAATTTCTCAACGACGCAGCTGGACAGCAGGGACACCCCTAAGGGCCTAGGTCGATACTAAACTTTATCATGGCCAAAAGGCCGAGAAGCAATAATGCAGAAAGGAAAGAGAGCAGTAGGATAGATCGCAGTCTCGTTCCTTGTGGGGACTAAGCCTCTAACCCAATAGCAGCAAGTAGGTGAAGCCAAATTTAAATGACGATCCTACCAGGCCGAGCAGAGGGTACCCCACAAGGACCAAAAGGCTTGGATAGATCCAAGAATTTCTCAACGACGCAGCTGGACAGCAGGGACACCCCTAAGGGCCTAGGTCGATACTAAACTTGATCATGGCCAAAAGGCCGAGAAGCAATAATGCAGAAAGGAAAAAGGGCAGTGGGGTAGATCGCAGTCTCGTTCTTTGTGGGGACTAAGCCTCTAACCCAATAGCAGCAAGTAGGTGAAGCCAAATTTAATTGACGATCCTACCAGGCCGAGCAGAGGGTACCCCACAAGGACCAAAAGGCTTGGATAGATCAAATAACTTCTCAACGACGCAGCTGGACAGCAGGGACACCCCTAAGGGCCTAGGTCGATACCAAACTTGATCATGGCCAAAAGGCCGAGAAGCAATAATGCAGAAAGGAAAAAGGGCAGTAGGATAGATCGCAGTCTCGTTCCTTGTGGGGACTAAGCCTCTAACCCAATAGCAGCAAGTAGGTGAAGCCAAATTTAATTGACGATCCTACCAGGCCGAGCAGAGGGTACCCCACAAGGACCAAAAGGCTTGGTTAGATCGAAGAACTTCTCAACGACGCAGCTGGACAGCAGGGACACCCCTAAGGGCCTAGGTCGATACTAAACTTTATCATGGCCAAAAGGCCGAGAAGCAATAATGCAGAAAGGAAAGAGAGCAGTAGGATAGATCGCAGTCTCGTTCCTTGTGGGGACTAAGCCTCTAACCCAATAGCAGCAAGTAGGTGAAGCCAAATTTAAATGACGATCCTACCAGGCCGAGCAGAGGGTACCCCACAAGGACCAAAAGGCTTGGATAGATCCAAGAATTTCTCAACGACGCAGCTGGACAGCAGGGACACCCCTAAGGGCCTAGGTCGATACTAAACTTGATCATGGCCAAAAGGCCGAGAAGCAATAATGCAGAAAGGAAAAAGGGCAGTGGGGTAGATCGCAGTCTCGTTCTTTGTGGGGACTAAGCCTCTAACCCAATAGCAGCAAGTAGGTGAAGCCAAATTTAATTGACGATCCTACCAGGCCGAGCAGAGGGTACCCCACAAGGACCAAAAGGCTTGGATAGATCGAAGAACTTCTCAACGACGCAGCTGGACAGCAGGGACACCCCTAAGGGCCTAGGTCGATACCAAACTTGATCATGGCCAAAAGGCCGAGAAGCAATAATGCAGAAAGGAAACAGGGCAGTAGGATAGATCGCAGTCTCGTTCCTTGTGGGGTCTAAGCCTCTAACCCAATAGCAGCAAGTAGGTGAAGCCAAATTTAATTGACGATCCTACAAGGCCGAGCAGAGGGTACCCCACAAGGACCAAGAGGCTTGGATAGATCAAAGAAGTTTTCAACGACGCAGATGAACAGCAGGGACACCCCTAAGGGCCTAGGTCGATACTAAACTTGATCATGGCCAAAAGGCCGAGAAGCAATAATGCGGAAAGGAAAAAGGACAGTAGGATAGATCGCAGTCTCGTTGCTTGTGGGGACTAAGCCTCTAACCCAATAGCAGCAAGTAGGTGAAGCCAAATTTAATTGACGATCCTACCAGGCCGAGCAGAGGGTACCCCACAAGGACCAAAAGGCTTGGATAGATCGAAGAACTTCTCAACGACGCAGCTGGACAGCAGGGACACCCCTAAGGGCCAAGTTCGATACTAAACTTGATCATGGCCAAAAGGCCGAGAAGCAATAATGCAGAAAGGAAAGAGAGCAGTAGGATAGATCACAGTCTCGTTCCTTGTGGGGACTAAGCCTCTAACCCAATAGCAGCAAGTAGGTGAAGCCAAATTTAATTGACGATCCTACCAGGCCGAGCAGAGGGTACCCCACAAGGACCAAAAGGCCTGGATAGATCGAAGAACTTCTCAATGACGCAGCTGGACAGCAGGGACACCCCTAAGGGCCTAGGTCGATACTAAACTTTATCATGGCCAAAAGGCCGAGAAGCAATAATGCAGAAAGGAAAGAGAGCAGTAGGATAGATCGCAGTCTCGTTCCTTGTGGGGACTAAGCCTCTAACCCAATAGCAGCAAGTAGGTGAAGCCAAATTTAATTGACGATCCTACAAGGCCGAGCAGAGGGTACCCCACAAGGACCAAAAGGCTTGGTTAGATCGAAGAACTTCTCAATGACGCAGCTGGACAGCAGGGCCACCCCTAAGGGCCAAGGTCGATACTAAACTTGATCATGGCCAAAAGGCCGAGAAGCAATAATGCAGAAAGGAAAGAGAGCAGTAGGATAGATCGCAGTCTCGTTCTTTGTGGGGACTAAGCCTCTAACCCAATAGCAGCAAGAAGGTGAAGCCAAATTTAATTGACGATCCTACCAGGCCGAGCAGAGGGTACCCCACAAGGACCAAAAGGCTTGGATAGATCGAAGAACTTCTCAACGACGCAGCTGGACAGCAGGGACACCCCTAAGGGCCTAGGTCGATTCTAAACTTGATCATGGCCAAAAGGCCAAGAAGCAATAATGCAGAAAGGAAAAAGGGCACTGGGGAAGATCGCAGTCTCGTTCTTTGTGGGAACTAAGCCTCTAACCCAATAGCAGCAAGTAGGTGAAGCCAAATTTAATTGACGATCCTACCAGGCCGAGCAGAGGGTACCCCACAAGGACCAAAAGGCATGGATAGATCGAAGAACTTCTCAACGACGCAGCTGACATGCAGGGACACCCCTAAGGGCCTAGGTCGATACTAAACTTGATCATGGCCAAAAGGCCGAGAAGCAATAATGCAGAAAGGAAAAAGGGCAGTAGGATAGATCGCAGTCTCGTTCCTTGTGGGGACTAAGCCTCTAACCCAATAGCAGCAAGTAGGTGAAGCCAAACTTAATTGACGATCCTACCAGGCCGAGCAGAGGGTACCCCACAAGGACCAAAAGGCTTGGATAGATCGAAGAACTTCTCAACGACGCAGCTGGACAGCAGGGACACCCCTAAGGGCCTAGGTCGATACCAAACTTGATCATGGCCAAAAGGCCGAGAAGCAATAATGCAGAAAGGAAACAGGGCAGTAGGATAGATCGCAGTCTCGTTCCTTGTGGGGTCTAAGCCTCTAACCCAATAGCAGCAAGTAGGTGAAGCCAAATTTAATTGACGATCCTACAAGGCCGAGCAGAGGGTACCCCACAAGGACCAAGAGGCTTGGATAGATCAAAGAAGTTTTCAACGACGCAGATGAACAGCAGGGATACCCCTAAGGGCCTAGGTCGATACTAGGCTTGATCATGGCCAAAAGGCCGAGAAGCAATAATGCAGAAAGAAAACAGGGCAGTAGGATAGATCGCAGTCTCGTTCCTTGTGGGGTCTAAGCCTCTAACCCAATAGCAGCAAGTAGGTGAAGCCAAATTTAATTGACGATCCTACAAGGCCGAGCAGAGGGTACCCCACAAGGACCAAGAGGCTTGGATAGATCAAAGAAGTTTTCAACGACGCAGATGAACAGCAGGGACACCCCTAAGGGCCTAGGTCGATACTAAACTTGATAATGGCCAAAAGGCCGAGAAGCAATAATGCAGAAAGGAAACAGGGCAGTAGGATAGATCGCAGTCTCGTTCCTTGTGGGGTCTAAGCCTCTAACCCAATAGCAGCAAGTAGGTGAAGCCAAATTTAATTGACGATCCTACAAGGCCGAGCAGAGGGTACCCCACAAGGACCAAGAGGCTTGGATAGATCAAAGAAGTTTTCAACGACGCAGATGAACAGCAGGGATACCCCTAAGGGCCTAGGTCGATACTAGGCTTGATCATGGCCAAAAGGCCGAGAAGCAATAATGCAGAAAGAAAACAGGGCAGTAGGATAGATCGCAGTCTCGTTCCTTGTGGGGTCTAAGCCTCTAACCCAATAGCAGCAAGTAGGTGAAGCCAAATTTAATTGACGATCCTACAAGGCCGAGCAGAGGGTACCCCACAAGGACCAAGAGGCTTGGATAGATCAAAGAAGTTTTCAACGACGCAGATGAACAGCAGGGACACCCCTAAGGGCCTAGGTCGATACTAAACTTGATAATGGCCAAAAGGCCGAGAAGCAATAATGCAGAAAGGAAAAAGGACAGTAGGATAGATCGCAGTCTCGTTGCTTGTGGGGACTAAGCCTCTAACCCAATAGCAGCAAGTAGGTGAAGCCAAATTTAAATGACGATCCTACCAGGCCGAGCAGAGGGTACCCCACAAGGACCAAAAGGCTTGGATAGATCGAAGAACTTCTCAACGACGCAGGTGGACAGCAGGGACACCCCTAAGGGCCTAGGTCGATACTAAACTTGATCATGGCCAAAAGGCAGAGAAGCAATAATGCAGAAAGGAAACAGGGTAGTAGGATAGATCGCAGTCTCGTTGCTTGTGGGGACTAAGCCTCTAACCCAATAGCAGCAAGTAGGTGAAGCCAAATTTAAATGACGATCCTACCAGGCCGAGCAGAGGGTACCCCACAAGGACCAAAAGGCTTGGATAGATCCAAGAATTTCTCAACGACGCAGCTGGACAGCAGGGACACCCCTAAGGGCCTAGGTCGATACTAAACTTTATCATGGCCAAAAGGCCGAGAAGCAATAATGCAGAAAGGAAAAAGGGCAGTAGGATAGATCGCAGTCTCGTTCCTTGTGGGGACTAAGCCTCTAACCCAATAGCAGCAAGTAGGTGAAGCCAAATTTAATTGACGATCCTACCAGGCCGAGCAGAGGGTACCCCACAAGGACCAAAAGGCTTGGTTAGATCGAAGAACTTCTCAACGACGCAGCTGGACAGCAGGGACACCCCTAAGGGCCTAGGTCGATACTAAACTTTATCATGGCCAAAAGGCCGAGAAGCAATAATGCAGAAAGGAAAGAGAGCAGTAGGATAGATCGCAGTCTCGTTCCTTGTGGGGACTAAGCCTCTAACCCAATAGCAGCAAGTAGGTGAAGCCAAATTTAAATGACGATCCTACCAGGCCGAGCAGAGGGTACCCCACAAGGACCAAAAGGCTTGGATAGATCCAAGAATTTCTCAACGACGCAGCTGGACAGCAGGGACACCCCTAAGGGCCTAGGTCGATACTAAACTTGATCATGGCCAAAAGGCCGAGAAGCAATAATGCAGAAAGGAAAAAGGGCAGTGGGGTAGATCGCAGTCTCGTTCTTTGTGGGGACTAAGCCTCTAACCCAATAGCAGCAAGTAGGTGAAGCCAAATTTAATTGACGATCCTACCAGGCCGAGCAGAGGGTACCCCACAAGGACCAAAAGGCTTGGATAGATCAAATAACTTCTCAACGACGCAGCTGGACAGCAGGGACACCCCTAAGGGCCTAGGTCGATACCAAACTTGATCATGGCCAAAAGGCCGAGAAGCAATAATGCAGAAAGGAAAAAGGGCAGTAGGATAGATCGCAGTCTCGTTCCTTGTGGGGACTAAGCCTCTAACCCAATAGCAGCAAGTAGGTGAAGCCAAATTTAATTGACGATCCTACCAGGCCGAGCAGAGGGTACCCCACAAGGACCAAAAGGCTTGGTTAGATCGAAGAACTTCTCAACGACGCAGCTGGACAGCAGGGACACCCCTAAGGGCCTAGGTCGATACTAAACTTTATCATGGCCAAAAGGCCGAGAAGCAATAATGCAGAAAGGAAAGAGAGCAGTAGGATAGATCGCAGTCTCGTTCCTTGTGGGGACTAAGCCTCTAACCCAATAGCAGCAAGTAGGTGAAGCCAAATTTAAATGACGATCCTACCAGGCCGAGCAGAGGGTACCCCACAAGGACCAAAAGGCTTGGATAGATCCAAGAATTTCTCAACGACGCAGCTGGACAGCAGGGACACCCCTAAGGGCCTAGGTCGATACTAAACTTGATCATGGCCAAAAGGCCGAGAAGCAATAATGCAGAAAGGAAAAAGGGCAGTGGGGTAGATCGCAGTCTCGTTCTTTGTGGGGACTAAGCCTCTAACCCAATAGCAGCAAGTAGGTGAAGCCAAATTTAATTGACGATCCTACCAGGCCGAGCAGAGGGTACCCCACAAGGACCAAAAGGCTTGGATAGATCGAAGAACTTCTCAACGACGCAGCTGGACAGCAGGGACACCCCTAAGGGCCTAGGTCGATACCAAACTTGATCATGGCCAAAAGGCCGAGAAGCAATAATGCAGAAAGGAAACAGGGCAGTAGGATAGATCGCAGTCTCGTTCCTTGTGGGGTCTAAGCCTCTAACCCAATAGCAGCAAGTAGGTGAAGCCAAATTTAATTGACGATCCTACAAGGCCGAGCAGAGGGTACCCCACAAGGACCAAGAGGCTTGGATAGATCAAAGAAGTTTTCAACGACGCAGATGAACAGCAGGGACACCCCTAAGGGCCTAGGTCGATACTAAACTTGATCATGGCCAAAAGGCCGAGAAGCAATAATGCGGAAAGGAAAAAGGACAGTAGGATAGATCGCAGTCTCGTTGCTTGTGGGGACTAAGCCTCTAACCCAATAGCAGCAAGTTGGTGAAGCCAAATTTAAATGACGATCCTACCAGGCCGAGCAGAGGGTACCCTACAAGGACCAAAAGGCTTGGATAGATCCAAGAATTTCTCAACGACGCAGCTGGACAGCAGGGACACCCCTAAGGGCCTAGGTCGATACTAAACTTTATCATGGCCAAAAGGCCGAGAAGCAATAATGCAGAAAGGAAAAAGGGCAGTAGGATAGATCGCAGTCTCGTTCCTTGTGGGGACTAAGCCTCTAACCCAATAGCAGCAAGTAGGTGAAGCCAAATTTAAATGACGATCCTACCAGGCCGAGCAGAGGGTACCCCACAAGGACCAAAAGGCTTGGATAGATCCAAGAATTTCTCAACGACGCAGCTGGACAGCAGGGACACCCCTAAGGGCCTAGGTCGATACTAAACTTGATCATGGCCAAAAGGCCGAGATGCAATAATGCAGAAAGGAAAAAGGGCAGTGGGGTAGATCGCAGTCTCGTTCTTTGTGGGGACTAAGCCTCTAACCCAATAGCAGCAAGTAGGTGAAGCCAAATTTAAATGACGATTCTACCAGGCCGAGCAGAGGGTACCCCACAAGGACCAAAAGGCTTGGATAGATCGAAGAACTTCTCAACGACGCAGCTGGACAGCAGGGACACCCCTAAGGGCCTAGGTCGATACCAAACTTGATCATGGCCAAAAGGCCGAGAAGCAATAATGCAGAAAGGAAACAGGGCAGTAGGATAGATCGCAGTCTCGTTCCTTGTGGGGTCTAAGCCTCTAACCCAATAGCAGCAAGTAGGTGAAGCCAAATTTAATTGACGATCCTACAAGACCGAGCAGAGGGTACCCCACAAGGACCAAGAGGCTTGGATAGATCAAAGAAGTTTTCAACGACGCAGATGAACAGCAGGGACACCCCTAAGGGCCTAGGTCGATACTAAACTTTATCATGGCCAAAAGGCCGAGAAGCAATAATGCAGAAAGGAAACAGGGTAGTAGGATAGATCGCAGTCTCGTTCCTTGTGGGGACTAAGCCTCTAACCCAATAGCAGCAAGTAGGTGAAGCCAAATTTAAATGACGATCCTACCAGGCCGAGCAGAGGGTACCCCACAAGGACCAAAAGGCTTGGATAGATCCAAGAATTTCTCAACGACGCAGCTGGACAGCAGGGACACCCCTAAGGGCCTAGGTCGATACTAAACTTTATCATGGCCAAAAGGCCGAGAAGCAATAATGCAGAAAGGAAAAAGGGCAGTAGGATAGAGCGCAGTCTCGTTCCTTGTGGGGACTAAGCCTCTAACCCAATAGCAGCAAGTAGGTGAAGCCAAATTTAATTGACGATCCTACCAGGCCGAGCAGAGGGTACCCCACAAGGACCAAAAGGCTTGGATAGATCGAAGAAGTTCTCAACGACGCAGATGAACAGCAGGGACACCCCTAAGGGCCTAGGTCGATACTAGGATTGATCATGGCCAAAAGGCCGAGAAGCAATAATGCAGAAAGGAAAGGATAGATAGCAGGGATACCCCTAAGGGCTACGGTCGCACCAAAATGTTATCAAAATACAAAGAAGTGATAATGCAGGAATGTAAAATCTGGGCACAAGAGCTGACAATCATTCAGAAATGATCTTCAGTCCTGTATTGCTTTAAAGAGTAACTCCACTTTTGTTGAGAGGACAACACTCCCCTCTGGGTGATTGATGTATATTGCTATGGTTGTAAAAGGTTCGGAGATTCTTACCATTTGGTATTGTGGAAATATAGCCGTCTGTGTTCTTGAGCGAAATCCACGGGAACGTCTTTTGCAATGATCGATTGCCAGCTGCTCCTGCGGGGTAGCTGTGGAGAAAGTGGCAGGGTCTGCAACCCTGTAAAGGTTATGGTTGATTGAAGAGGACTCCCATCTTCTGACTGATGTCAGTGCAGACGTGGGAATATCGGTCTTCCAGTCACACAGCAGGAAATGACACTTTCTGGAGTGCCTCTGTAGATTAGGAAGGAAAGTTGTCGGTTAATAACAATGAAAAACAATGTGACTTGTGTAGGAATTGTAGATGTCAGGTGTCTTTCCTGGTAAAAGTGGAGTTACTCTTTAAATGAGGCGCTAGGATTTATTAACCCCTTCCCGTCCGGCCGTAGTATATAAACGGCCAGACGGTGGCAGTGCAGGGGCGGATAGTCATGGATGATCCTCCTGCACTTATATGGGTAATCCGTATCTCTAAGCTGCTGACACTGAAATACGTCAACGCCAAGGTATAGGATGATGAAAAGTAAATAGCAAAGTAGTGCAGCGCTACACATGCATACCCTCAAACAGTGAATAACAATATATAAACATGCTACAGGGATGAGCCCGTGTAAACAATTGCCCAAATATAAATGTAAAAAGATACATAAATATATATTAAGATCCCCCTCTAATCCTCATCTGAGGAATCATACAATAGTGCAAACAGGTGTGTGCATCCCTAACTAGGGATGAAATGACTATAAATGTGAACTGTCAACCACACTGAAAAAAATCCACAATAAAACCCAGATGCACATCAAAAACCCCCCACATATAAATACTCCAATGAATAAAGTCCACACACAAATCAAATTGTGCTCCAAATGGTCACCAAACACATGCAGGCGATACTCTTGTGATCGTGGTCATAGGTGCAAATCCTCAGATGGCCACAATGCCCCCTCACCTTCTTACAAAGACCCCACGGGGCCAGCACGCTTTCAGGATCACCCCACGATCCTCACAGGTAGTACTCTTTGTGGGTCAATACCCAACTTGGGGTCATCAATGGTGGCACTCTCTCCTCGCTTTATAACTCTCCTCCAGCCACTAACATCAGCAACACTTCATATCCTCCATGCAGGACCCCAGTGATGACACAAAGAACATCCTCCATGGTATAATACCGTTTATTTATGAAGCCAAACAAACAGTAGTAAAAATTGACCCACGAAGAGTACTACCTGTGAGGATCGTGGGGTGATCCAAAGAGCGTGCTGGCCCCGTGGGGTCTTTGTAAGAAGGTGAGGGGGCATTTTGGCCATCTGAGGATTTGCACCTATGACCACGATCACAAGAGTATCACCTGCATGTGTTTGTTGACCATTTGGAGCACGATTAGATTTTTGTGTGGACTTTGAGTATTTATATGTGGGGGTTTTTTTGATGCGCATCTGGGTATTATGGATTTTTTTCAGTGTGGTTGACAGTTCCCATTTATAGTCATTTCATCCCTGGTTAGGGACTCACACACCTATTTTATGATCCCTCAGATGAGGATTAGAGGGGGATCTTAATATATATTTATATATCTTTTGGCATTTATATTAGTGCAGGGGCGGGTGGCCGTTTATAAACGGCCTCCCCACTCCTTGGAAGCGCGCAGCACCGCGATTCGATGCCCGCTGTGTCCTCCAGACACAGTGCAACACCGATCATCGGATGGGACCTCTGTGCGAGGTCCCGATCATGTGATCACTGATTGGCCAATCAATGATCACATGCAGAGTAGTAAGCAAGATGTTACTTCTGACATCATTGCTTACTACGTGTGAAATCTGTGAATGATCACAGAGATCATGTGGTACAGGGCTATTCACAACAGCCTTGTACCATGTGACAAGCTGTGACCAATCACAGCTCTCACAGTATTTCTCAATGACTGCAAGAATGCAGAGAGAAGGAGAAAGGATTGCTTTTCCAGCCTTTATGGGTGTAAAAGCAATCATTGTATAAACAAAAAATTTAAAAAAAAAAAGGAAAAAAAAAATCACCCCCCAAGTAGTACAGTGTCACCATGGTTGAGACTGTACTGCGAGGAAGACAGAATGTAAAAAAAAATTATAAAAATGTAAAAAAAAGGTAAAATGTCCTTCACAGGACAAGAAGCGAGTGAATCCTGGCGATAGGGCCAGTGTGAGGGAGCAAAGAGCAGACCGCAGGGGAGTATCGCCCGCAGTAAAGAAAAACGCGACCGTCCCGGAGCAGATCCGGCAACAGACTGAAGCCCCGCCTACTCGCACCTTCTTAGACCTCTCTGACTGCGCGTGACGTCATCAAGCCTGACGCATGCGCAGAGAAGCAGGCACGCGTCATGAAACGTCACGTGACGCTCATAGCAATGTAGAGCTGGGAAGAGCTTAAGCAGGTCACATGAGTACTTTGATAGGAGGAGCCAACGCTTCACATGTGACTCCGGAGCCTAGAGACGCTTCTTTCGTGCAGATTGATCGCCAGTCTCCCATTTTTTTGTTCGGCATACAATTAATATAAATTCCATCCTCCTTAATCTATCACATGTTAGTTATTTTTCGTCAGCCGGTATGAGCGGACTACGAAAAAATGGCGTCTTTGGTGCGGACAGGAAGTGATCTAGCCTCGTGTACCGTTATGCGATGGTACCGCTGTGTCGTTCAGGAGTTACTATGGCGATGTTCGGTGTGATGGGCGGGGATTGTGCATACGGAGGATAGATGAGGGTGTGTGCTCCGGAAACAGAGAGGCGGCTTTTGTGTTCATCTGCACGCACTTAGAGCGGGAAAGAGGGGACGGCTGGCCGGGAGGAGTGTGTGTGGGATGAGGGGAGGATAACGTGGGCAGCCCTGTGTCTGGGGCCCCCCCTACTGGACGGTGACGTCGTTGCTGCTTCAGGTGGTGGAGGTCAGAGGTTGGGGAGCGGAGGTGTTCAGGATGAAGTGTTGGGGGATTCAGAGGTGAACTCTCTGCATAGCACTCTGCTGACCCCTGCGCCTTCCCTGTACACGGCACACGCCTGACCCCTGTACACGGCATACGCCTGACCCCTGTACACGGCACACTCCTGCCCCATGCGCCGTCTCTGTACACGGCACACGCCTGACCCCTACACCGTCCCTGTACACGGCACACGCCTGACCCCTGTACACGGCACACTCCAGACCCCTGTACACGGCACAGTCCTGACCCCTGCGCCATCTCTAACGGCACACGCCTGACCCCTGTACACGGCACACGCCTGACCCCTACACCGTCCCTGTACACGGCACACTCCTGATCCCTGCACCATCCCTGTACACGGCACACGCCTGACCCCTGTACACGGCACACTCCTGACCCCTGCACTGTCTCAGTACTTAGCACACTCCTGACCCCTGTACACGGCCCTTTCCTGACCCCTACACCGTCCCTGTACACGGCACACGCCTGACCCCTGTACACGGCACACGCCTGACCCCTGCGCCGTCCCTGTACACGGCACACTCCTGACCCCTGCACCGTCCCTGTACACGGCCCTTTCCTGACCCCTACACCGTCCCTGTACACGGCACACGCCTGACCCCTGTACACGGCACACTCCTGACCCCTACACCGTCCCTGTACACGGCACACGCCTGACCCCTGTACACGGCACACTCCTGACCCCTGCACCGTCCCTGTACACGGCCCTTTCCTGATCCCTGCACCATCCCTGTACACGGCACACGCCTGACCCCTGTACACGGCACACGCCTGACCCCTGCGCCGTCCCTGTACACAGCACACTCCTGACCCCTGCGCCGTCCCTGTACACGGCACACTCCTGACCCCTGCACCGTCCCTGTACACGGCACACGCCTGACCCCTGTACACGGCACACTCCTGACCCCTACACCGTCCCTGTACACGGCACACGCCTGACCCCTGTACACGGCACACGCCTGACCTCTACACCGTCCCTGTACACGGCACACTCCAGACCCCTGTACACGGCACAGTCCTGACCCCTGTACACGGCACAGTCCTGACCCCTGCGCCATCTCTAACGGCACACGCCTGACCCCTGTACACGGCACACGCCTGACCCCTACACCGTCCCTGTACACGGCACACTCCTGATCCCTGCACCATCCCTGTACACGGCACACGCCTGACCCCTGTACACGGCACACTCCTGACCCCTGCACTGTCTCAGTACTTAGCACACTCCTGACCCCTGTACACGGCCCTTTCCTGACCCCTACACCGTCCCTGTACACGGCACACGCCTGACCCCTGTACACGGCACACGCCTGACCCCTGCGCCGTCCCTGTACACGGCACACTCCTGACCCCTGCGCCGTCCCTGTACACGGCACACTCCTGACCCCTGCACCGTCCCTGTACACGGCCCTTTCCTGACCCCTACACCGTCCCTGTACACGGCACACGCCTGACCCCTGTACACGGCACACTCCTGACCCCTACACCGTCCCTGTACACGGCACACGCCTGACCCCTGTACACGGCACACTCCTGACCCCTGCACCGTCCCTGTACACGGCCCTTTCCTGATCCCTGCACCATCCCTGTACACGGCACACGCCTGACCCCTGTACACGGCACACGCCTGACCCCTGCGCCGTCCCTGTACACGGCACACTCCTGACCCCTGCGCCGTCCCTGTACACGGCACACTCCTGACCCCTGCACCGTCCCTGTACACGGCACACGCCTGACCCCTGTACACGGCACACTCCTGACCCCTACACCGTCCCTGTACACGGCACACGCCTGACCTCTACACCGTCCCTGTACACGGCACACTCCAGACCCCTGTACACGGCACAGTCCTGACCCCTGCGCCATCTCTAACGGCACACGCCTGACCCCTGTACACGGCATACGCCTGACCCCTACACCGTCCCTGTACACGGCACACTCCTGATCCCTGCACCATCCCTGTACACGGCACACGCCTGACCCCTGTACACGGCACACTCCTGACCCCTGCACTGTCTCAGTACTTAGCACACTCCTGACCCCTGTACACGGCACACTCCTGACCCCTGCACCGTCCCTGTACACGGCCCTTTCCTGACCCCTACACCGTCCCTGTACACGGCACACGCCTGACCCCTGTACACGGCACACTCCTGACCCCTACACTGTCCCTGTACACGGCACACTCCTGACCCCTACGCCGTCCCTGTACACGGCACACGCCTGACCCCTGTACACGGCACACACCTGACCCCTACACCGTCCCTGTACACGGCACACTCCTGATCCCTGCACCATCCCTGTACACGGCACACGCCTGACCCCTGTACACGGCACACTCCTGACCCCTGCACTGTCTCAGTACTTAGCACACTCCTGACCCCTGCGCCGTCCCTGTACACGGCACACGCCTGACCCCTGTACACGGCACACTCCTGACTCCTACACCGTCCCTGTACACGGCACACGCCTGACCCCTGTACACGGCACACTCCTGACCCCTACGCCGTCCCTGTACACGGCACACTCCTGACCCCTGTACATGGCACACTCCTGACCCCTGCGCCGTCCCTGTGCACGGCACACGCCTGACCCCTGTGCACGGCACACGCCTGACCCCTGTACACGGCACACTCCTGACCCTGTACACGGCACACTCCTGATCCCTGCGCCATCCCTGTACACGGCACACGCCTGACCCCTACACTGTCTCAGTACTTAGCACATTCCTGACCCCTGTGCTGTCCCTGTACACGGCACACTCCTGACCCGTGTCGTTCCTGTACACGGCCCTTTGCTGACCCCTGCACTGGCTCAGTACTTAGCACATTCCTGACCCCTGCACTATCTCTGTACACAGCACACTCCTGATCCCTGCACCATCCCTGTACACGGCACTCTTCTGACCCCTGTGCTCTCTATACACGGCTCACTCCTGACCCCTGCGCTCTCTCTGTACACGGCGCACTCCTGACCCCTGTGTTCTCTCAGTACTTAGCACACTCCTGACCCCTGTGCTCTCTATACACGGCGCACTCCTGACCCCTGTGCTCTCTATACACGGCGCACTCCTGACCCCTGCGTTTTCTCTGTACACGGCCCACTCCTGACCCCTGCGCTCTCTGTACACGGCGCACTCCTGACCCCTGCGCTCTCTGTACACGGCGCACTCCTGACCCCTGCGCTCTCTGTACACGGCCCACTCCTGACCCCTGCGCTCTCTGTACACGGCCCACTCCTGACCCCTGCGCTCTCTGTACACGGCCCACTCCTGACCCCTGCGCTCTCTGTACACGGCCCACTCCTGACCCCTGCGCTCTCTGTACACGGCGCACTCCTGACCCCTGCGCTCTCTGTACACAGCCCACTCCTGACCCCTGCGCTCTCTGTACACGGCCCACTCCTGACCCCTGCGCTCTCTGTACACGGCGCACTCCTGACCCCTGCGCTCTCTGTACACGGCCCACTCCTGACCCCTGCGCTCTCTGTACACGGCGCACTCCTGACCCCTGCGCTCTCTGTACACGGCCCACTCCTGACCCCTGCGCACTCCCGAATGCCTTATTAACCCCTTCAATACCTGGCAATTTTACCCCTTCCTGCCCAGGCCATTTTTCAGGTTTCAGCGCTCTCACACTTTGAATGACAATTGCGCGGTCATACAACATTGTATCCAAACTAAACTTTTATCATTTTCTTCACACAACTAGAGCTTTCTTTTGGTGGTATTTAGTCCACACCGGGGTTTTTATTTTTTGCCAAATTAACAAAAAAAGACTGAAAATTAAAAAAAAAACAAGTTTTTCGTTGTTTCTGTTATAAAAGTTTGCAAATAAATAATTGTTCTTCATAAATGTAACCCCTCCCCCTCCAGAGGATTTACACCCCTTAATGACCACGCCTCTCTTTGCTACTCTGCACTAATTCAACTGATAATTGCGCGGTCATGCAACGCTGCACCCAAATAAAATTTATGTCCTTTTTTTTCACACAAATAGAGCTTTCTTTCGGTGGTATTTGATCACCTGTGCGCTTTTTATTTTTCGTGCTATAAACAAAAAAAGACCAAAAATTTTGAAGAAAAACAATATTTTTTACTTTCAGCTATACAAAATATATAGTAAACTCAAAGTTGGTTATAAATTTAGGCCAAAATGTATTCTGCTCCATGTTTTTGGTAAAAAAATCCCAATAAGTGTATATTGATTGCTTTGTGTGGAAGTTATAGCGTCTACAAACTATGGTATAGATACTGCAATTTACGCCATTTTTTCCTATAAAGCACTGCGCTAGTTTAACGGAAAATTGTGCGTTCATGCAACATGATACATAAATAAAACTTATGTCCTTTTTTTCACAGAAATAGAGCTTTCTTTTCGTGGTTTTTGATCACTTGTGCGCTTTATTTTTGGCGCTACAAACAAAAAAATTTGAGGAAAAATTAAAAAAAAAAACATTATCTCATTTCTGTCATAACAAATATCCAAACAAAACTAAAATTTTGTCCTAAATTTAGGCCAAAATGTATTCTGCTCCATGTTTTTGGTTAAAAAAAATCCGAATAAGTGTATATTGATTGTTTTGTGTGAAAGTTATAGCGTCTACAAACTATGGTATAGATACTGGGATTTACACAGCTTTTACTTTCTGACTGCTCATCACATTTCTTGAGGTGCTAAAATACCAGGATAGTACAAACACCCCCAAATTTCGGAACGTAGACACCCTAAGCTATCTGCTGAGAGGCATATTGAGTCCATGGAAGATTTATTTTTTTTCCACAAGTTTCTGGAAAATGACAACTTTTTTTTCACACAAAGTTGTCATTTAAATGATATATTTTGTCAATTTGGTAGCTGATAATGTGCTGAGGCAAAGGATTGTGGTCACTGGAAATAATATCACAGTGGATAAATGGTTAGCACTTCCACCTGGCAGTACTCGGGTCGGTTCAAATCCCAGCCATGGCGTCACCTGCCTGGAGTTTGCATGTTCTCCCTGTGCGGGTTTCCTCCAGGTACTCCAGTTTCCTCTAACACTTCAAAGACATGCCGGGAGGTTAATTGGATCCTGTCTAAATTGGTTCTTGTATGTGTATGAATGTGAGTTAGGGACCTTAGATGGTACACCCCTCGGGGGCGGGGACTGTACAATATATATGTAAGTGCTGTGTAAATTGACAGCGCTATATAAGTACCCATAATAATAATATCAGTGCTATTGGTAATACCAACATGGGTACAGCTGAAGTGAATGACACTATATTCATTATAAGAGTCTAGTAGACCAGTGCCGATGAGGGAGATTTTTAAACATTTTTTATTATTATTATTATACAGTATTTACATAGCACTAAAAGGTTTGCTCAGCGCTGGGACGTCTGTGTGTCCCTATTTATTTTTACTTTTAGTATTAAAGATCTATAGATGAAAACAAAAAAGAGGGCCTTTAGGCCAAAAGAGTCACAAGCCTCTCTGCAGCTCAGCGAATACAGTATGTAGCCATCCCTTTTCCTGCAGCCTGCTGGCTGGTAGACTGAAGTCCAAAGACAGCTTCCCACCCAAAGCATGCAGCACATAGTCATCAGAGTTTCATTTTGAGGGATTCTTTCAAGAAATTAAAGGGGAAAAAAATTCTCCCCCCCCCACCCAAGTAATACCCTTGCCCATTGGTGACCAATCAGGTTTCAGCTTTACTTTTCTGGCATCATTCTTTGGAAAAGTAAAATTTCCAGTTTTGGTGATAATATATAATTATGATGCAATTAGGGTATGTATACTGTGGCTGAAAATCAAGATTCACAGGCATGATATAACAAGGAGAGCGGGTGTTACAATTTGGACCGAGAAAAAATGTATGTAATCAGCATTGACCCCCCCCCCCCCGGGGCTTCTGAATTCAGAATAGGCAAGCCATTGTTCATGTAATGTTTTTAGAAGAGATTTAGAAAGACACGTTTTATAATTGAGGAAATGGGGATTAGGAAATTTTATTCATGTCTTAATTAATGAAATAATATAAGGTTGTGATATCTTTAGTGACAAAAATTCACTCCAAAACTTGTTTGCTGAATCACCTGTGCACAAAGAATAGAACATACAAAATGGTACATAAAACGTTATGGTCTGGATCACCGTATATTGGTCATGTGCCTCCATCCCTAAATCCATATCCATACAAAGTCCATAAATACTGAGACTTTAAATGAAGCACATGGCTTTAACCACTTGCCACCCAGCCACCGCATATAAACGTTGGCAGGGCGGCGCTCGTAGGCAAAAGCACGTTTTAAAACGGCTGCCTTCAAATCAGGTAGGGGGCCTGCGCGCCCGCGCCCGCCCACCCTGTCCCGCGGGTGTCAGCCAACGGGTCACGGCCGGTTTTTACCGGCCGTTTTCCCGCGATTGCCGGTGATCGCTAACACAGAGCAGGGCTGCATTGTTTACACACAGCCCTGTTCTGTGTCAGTTCTCTGACAGCTTGTGAGAAGCTCCCTCGATCAGCTCCCCCCCCCCCCTGTCCAGTACACACCCCCGCCCCCTAGTAAAACACTCCCCTTACACAGCAAATTCTAAAAATGTTAACCCCTTCCTCCCCAGTGACATTAGTACAGTTTCAGTGTTTTTTCTTCACTGATCACTGTATTGGTGTCACTGGGGATGTCAGTGACCCCAAGTCAGTTTCCCCCCCCCAGTGTCAAAATGTCCGCCGCTGTCCCGCAGTCCTGCCATAAGTCGCTGGTCGCCGCCATATGTAGCTGATTGCCGCCAAAAGTCGCTGATCGGCGCTATTATTAGTATAAATAAAAATTAAAAATCCCAGTATCTTTCCCGCCATTTGTAAACGCTATAACTTTCACGTAAACCAATTAATTTGCACGTATTGGGATTTTTTTTAGCAAAGACATGTCGCAGAATACATTTTGGCAGAAATTTATGACTAAATTTGATTTTTGCATTTTTTTTTTACTGGACATGTTTTATAGCAAAAAGTCCAAAATATTGGTTTTTTTTCCTCAAAAGTGTCAGCAAAAAATAAAAACCGCACAGGCGATCAAATACCACCGAAAGAAAGCTCAATTTGTGGGGAAAAAAAGGATGTAAATTTCATTTATTTACCGTATTGCATGACCGCGCAATTGTCCGTTAAACTAGCGCAGCGCTGTATAGCAGAAAAATGGCGTAAATTGCAGTATTTATACCATAGTTTGTAGACGCTATAACTTCACACAAAGCAATCAATATACACTTATTGGGATTTTTTTTACCAAAAACATGGAGCAGAATACATTTTGGCCTAAATTTATAACCAACTTTGAGTTTACTATATATTTTTTATAGTTGAAAGTAAAAAATATTGTTTTTCTTCAAAATTTTTGGCCTTTTTTTGTTTATAGCGTGAAAAATAAAAAGAGCACAGGTGATCAAATTACACCGAAAGAAAGCTCTATTTGTGTGAAAAAAAGGACGTAAATTTCGTTTGGATGCAGCATTGCATGACCGCGCAATTATCAGTTGAATTAGTGCAGCGCCGAGTAGCAAAAAGAGGCGTGGTCATTAAGGGGGGTAAATCCTCAGGTGCTCAAGTGGTTAAATTAGTTGTATAATCAATACACATACTTGCAAATTCATTCATGTTACATTATAAAAAAATCCAATAAAAAAAAAAAATTCTTGTTAACCTCCCTTGCGGTCTGATTATGTCAGTATTTCTGTGCTCAAAGCGGTACATTGTTTGTTTTCAATGGAAATATGTCGTTTTTGTTATTGTAGGCCTGTAATTCTTAGGAATAACTCACTGAAATCTGTCTGAACAAGAGTCTGCTAAACATCCCGGGGATGATAAAATTTGAAACACGAATCATAAATTATAATATAATAATCATAAAAAATAATATAAAAATAAATGTAATTCAATAATATAATCAAACCAAAAACACATCATTTTCAGTGTCTGATGAGGAATTTCCCCCACGAATCATTATCACTCAATTCTGCAAGTGGTTCTGATTTACTATCGCTGTTCTCTAGCCGGTCTAAAACCGCTTTTGACCTAAAGGGACGCTTTTTGGACGCCATGGACGTTTCTCAGTTTCCAGGCAGAAAGAACAGTAAAAATGCAGGCAGGGCGCCGGACAAAGCACTCGGGACAAAATGTATGTGAAATGGTTTGATACAGGAATGTTATACTATGTGATTTTAGTGTATTGAGTGTCATATTTTTACATTTTTGAATTTCCCGCCAGTTCCCTCCCCCGTACGTCCTGACGCTCACAGGGAACGAAACCCGGAAGATGGATGCTGGCATCGGCTAGAGGACCTGGTCAGGACGCTGCAGGGGGGACATCGCAGGAGCGCAAGACAAGGTAAGTGCTGGAGGGATCCCAGAGCAACGCTGCAGTGTAATCCCGAGTGTAGTTCGGGGTTATCGCTGGTGGTACTGAAAGTTAACCCCGAGCTACACTCGGGAATACCGCCAGGGGGGTTAAATAGATATGTCTCTATGTAACCTGTGACTTCTATAAATCAGAGGTGTAAATAGATAGTATATTGCTGGGAACTAACACCTGAGAGGTGGTAAAAGATAGAAAAGGAAAGGAAATGGGGGCCATGTGACGTTAGACCAAAGGGCTCATCTAGTATTGGAACTCAAAAGGCCAAGGGGTGTAAAAAGAGAACATGCCTAATAAATGACCATGTTGGACATGTAAGCTCACACTACAGGCCACACTCCTTAGTAGCTAAGAAAGACAAGAAAGCACAGTTTGTGTTCCACTGCCAACCCAGTGATTGGACTACAGGTCCATCCCAGCGCCATGCCCATTTTTATGTACAATTGGTTATTTAGGTAGAAGACACCATTTTTCTGTGGTCTGCTGTACCATGCAGGTTTGTCTATATGAAGTTGCAGTTTATTGTTGGGGAGTATATATTATTAAATAGGTATACTTTTGTCAATCTTGTATTGTTTGCCTTTCCATGGCTTTTAGTTTTAGAGGATTGGTTGGGGTTCCTCTTTGCTCGGGAGCTGTGATGTGCAACGGGAGCGATGTCCCCCGTCTTTTCCCCCTTCGCCTGTTTGGGGCTGGGTGGGCTGTTTCCTTCCGAATGTGTATCGGAGCCATGTTTTGTGCCCGGAGTGTGACCTCATTGGTTGTGATGTCATGATGCCGGTGCATCTGACTTTCTTCCGCTGCTGCCACATGAAGTTGTACTTGGAACAGCTGCTTTGGTGGCATACACCGGCAAGGTAGGGGCACCTCCTTCTTTATGGGCAGCGTTTGCATGGTGCTGGGAGGGACCCGTGGTCCAACCACTGGGTTAAATGGCATTGGCAGATGAACTGTGCTTTCTTTCATGCACCGATATGCAAGCTGAGATCTCCTGCCAGTAACCTACCTGGACACGCTCGTTTTAACCTGTTTGTGGTTTAGCACATTGAGCGAACATCTGGGCACACATCCAGTCCCAGAACTGGTGGCAGATTAAGAAAGGGGTTGAGTGGCAATTTCTGGACGATCTTCAACTGTCTGTGGTACATGTTCCTGAGTATCCTGATTCCGTTCTACTTGATTACCCATTGCTCACTCAGCTTGTTCTCAGACTTCTCCCTGCTTGACTCCTGATCATGATCTTGGCTTGTTGATAAACTTCACTTCCATCTGAGCTCCCATTTATGACCCTGACTTGGCTTCAGACCGGCATGTTTCCAGAGCACAACTCTCTTCCCTACTAATTACAGTGATACCTCGGTTCGCAAACGCTTCTGTTCATGAACAACTCAGTTCGCAAGCAGAAAAGTGTGCAAAAATTTGCTTCGGCTCGCGAATTCCGCTTCAGTTGACAAACCCGAGCAGCGGCCTTCTTCCCTGCTCTGACACGTGGTCCTGACTTCCTGTAGGCGAGATGGCGGTCACAAACAGACACTAAAAGTGTATTGTGAAGACACTTACAGAACTGAGAAGCTTTTTGGTGTGCTTTTTAGCACATACTGTACAGTACTGTACTGTACATCCCTTTGCACACTTGCTGTAAAGCTTTTTGTGTGCTTTTTAGCACATACTGTACTGGACATCCAGTATGGCTCCAGAGAAAAGTCAGAGCAAGCATGGTGGTAAGAAGAAAGTGCGGAGCGGTAATGAAGGTGACCAGAATGTGCAGAGCAAGCATGTTGTTAAAAAGAAAGTACAGAGTGGTAAAGAAGGTGACCAGAAGCACCACCCCAACATAACTGAAATGAACAGAGTGTTGAATCTGATGAACGATAACGTGGTCTCGTCATATGACATCCTCCCAGGATTGCGCCTCTTGCGCTCCCCATGGACGCACTCCAGTACGATTTGCCATTGCACAGAGCAGGTAAGTATGATGCATTTGTTTTGTTTTTTTTACAAACGTTTAGAAATCACATTAATAAAAAAGAAATTTTAAATTATTATTATTAATAATAATAATAATAATAATAATATTAATAATAATAACAATCACAACAAATAATAATATCAATGAAAAAACATTTTAAGAATTACATGATAAACTACGTTCATGACATAAACTCAAACCATATGAATATCTATTTCAATATTTTTATTAAAGAAGTTTTTGATTTTATAATACAACAAGCTCATGATACGCCCACGCAGGGGCAGAGCGGAACAATAGCACGCATAAGCAGATACAAATCAGCAGGGTGTATTAGCCAAATAACAGAACGTCCAATGACACCAAGGAGGGACGGCAAAAAACTGAACCCAATAGTAACAACAGCAATCCATCATATTACTGGAAAAAAAAAAAACCAAAGAGGAAAAACCCCTACAGAGAAGTATCAACTCAGAACATATGGGGAAAAAAACCCCAAACTGATAAGAAAAAAGAAAAAGAAAATATAAGAACATGGAAAGAAATAAGGAAGAAAGAAAGATTCAGGGAGAAAACATGGAAGAAAGGAAGACTAGAAGAGTCATAGATCCAGGGCTAGCACAGGCAACGACTATAAGAGGCCATAGCTAGTAGGAGGCAGGGATGGCAGGGAATAACGTATCCAAGGTTCCCAAACCTTAAGGAATCTCGGATGAGAATCATGAAGAATGCTGGACATCTATCATTGATCAGTATAGCATTCATCCGGGTCTTCATGCCCTGGAAGACAAAAAACCACACACACACACACACACACACACACACCCCCCAAAAAACACACACAAAAGTACAACACTGCATGAAGAAGAGCCATTCCAGCTGCAGATTGGAAGAGGAATCCTTTGAAGGCCTGACTCTGGTCATCAAGAATCCTATACAATGTATCATATCATGTATACAGTGTATCTTCAGGTGCATTTCTTCTCCTTACCTGGTGTGCCAAGTCTAATATTTCCTCGTTTTACTCGGAGCCACATACACTCTGCATACATGTGGGCCTGGTACAGTCTACTCTGTAGTTCTCCAACACGGGACAGAAGTACGAGGAGCCCCAGGTCTGCTGTTATGCAGGCCATACATGGGTCAAATTCCGAACGATTTTTCGTCGGAAAATCAAAACCGCTGTTGGCTCAGTAATCTGATGGTGCCATCGATTATTTTGAAAATCGCCCAACCAAGTCATAAAGTTCACCCCATATAACAGGAAATGTCATTTTTGACCTCATGCGCATATTCTTTTCGGAATAATGATTTGACCATCATTTAGTTGAAAAGTGTCGTTTACAAATTTTCCAACATACCTGATCACCGAAAAGGGGAGGAACCACAAAAAAAAAGAAAAAAAAAATATGGCTGGTGCCATTGACTCACTAACAGAGCAATAATTTGCAGATTATTCTTAGGTCTGATTTCAGACGAAAAATCGGTCGAATTTTGGCTCATGTATGGCCGGCATTAGGGCCCCATTCACATGCGGCAGGATCCGGTTTTGCTCAGCAGGGGATCCGTCTGCTGAGCTGAGTAGAGCGGACAGATGGAGATTCTCCATAGAAGAGACTGGAGGACCTGATTGGGTTCAGCGGCTCTGACTTGGTCGATGGTGTGAAAGGGACCTTAGAAATCACAGGGCCCCGTATAGCCTACCTGACATATTTGCCAGCCCCTCCCCCCTGCTCTCCATCCTGATAAGATCCCCTGCCCCGTGGCCTGCAGTAGCTGGTGGGAGGGGGGGGGGGGGCGCTGGATTTGCTGCGTGGAGAGGGAGGGGTGGGTGGGGTGCGAAGGCACCAGGGGAAATTAAATCCTTCACAGGGAGTGTGAGCACTTAGAGGGGGCGGGGATTGGAACCGATCCCCCATGTGTCTCACCAGCCAGCAGGGAGAGGAGGAGAAGCCGGCTTTGTGCTGCTGCAGGGGAGACACACACAGGGGATAGGTTCAGTGGCTGTTTGGAGATTCACCTTCACTTCCTGTCTGGTGAAACCGCAGTCACCTGGAAAGAAAGCAAGAGGAAATCTCTAACAGAGCCCCTTCCCTCCCCCCGGGTTGCAGTGCCTGGCCCTGAACAGCCAATCATTAGGGTTGGACATGAGAGGGAAGGTCATTAAGCCTGTAGATGCCAACATGGAGCCATTATGGGGACAAGACTCAGGACTATGACACACCCAATGAAATGGCAGGAGAATGGAACAAAGGTGAGTACCGGGGGGGGTTGTTACCTCAATTGGAGTTCTCATGATCCCAGCAGTAGGTGAGCGGGGATCAGTCACGCGGGAGAGATGACGGTTCTGTATTGGCCGACAAGGGGTCACCTGATCTCTGGACTCTGCTGCTCCCATCTTTGTGAATACCAATCACCAGAATTGCAAGGAGTCATGTTAGAGAAGTCAGGAGACCAAATATTCCATCTTCATCACCATTCCATGGACAGGACCGGGCCAAGTATGGAGAACGGGGGGGGGGGGGGGGTAGGACTACAAGAAGATGGCGCTGTACTAGACCATTATTAGATCAGCCATTCCATACCACCCTGATCCAGTGTGACCCCGCCCCCAACCATGTCATCAAAGCCAGTCCACCATCTCCTCCTCCGGTCCCATCTGATCCCTACCATGTCCTCCTCCCTACCGTGTCCTCCTCCTCCTCCCTACCGTGTCCTCCACCACCTCCGGTCCCTCCTCCATCATCCCCATCCCTCGTCCTCCATCATCCCCATCCCACGTCCTCCTCCATCTCCCCCCATCCCACGTCCTCCTCCATCATCCCCCATCTCCCCCCATCCTCCTCCATCATCCCCCATCCCACTCCATCATCTCCCATCTCCCCCCATCCCACGTCCTCCTCCATCATCCCCCATCCTCCCCCCATCCCACGTCCTCCTCCATCATCCCCATCCTCCTCCATCATCCCCATCCCACGTCCTCCTCCATCATCCCCATCTCCCCCAATCCTCCTCCATCCCACGTCCTCCTCCATCATCCCCCATCCTCCTCCATCATCTCCCATCTCCCCCCATCCCACGTCCTCCTCCATCATCCCCCATCTCCCCCCATCCCACGTCCTCCTCCATCATCCCCCATCTCCCCCCATCCCACGTCCTCCTCCATCTCCCCCCATCCCACGTCCTCCTCCATCTCCCCCCATCCCACGTCCTCCTCCTGTTGGTTATGTGTTATAGAAGACACTGGTAGTGATGAGGCAGAACTATGACTTTACTTGTGTGGCTTAAGTTACAAACATACAGAGCACATTGCAGCAGACTGTATAACAGCAGACATGTTACAGACTCATTACTTCCTGAAGAGATGATAGAGAAGAAGAAAGAAGCAGCAAGTTTTACACATACACAACTAGTAAACTTTAGCGTACAGTGCCATCTACTGGTCAAGTGATATTACCACAGAATACTGTATATAGTACATTATAGTACATGCTGTTGTATTCCCAACACCCCTTCTGAACAGCATGTGCATAATTATATGACATTTAGTCTCTTTTGTAGAAACCAATAACGTTCCCTTGGCAAAGGTTTGGTGAGTGCGTCTGCAGTCATCTCCTCTGATGGGCGGTACTGGATGTCGATAACCCCTTGTTCTTGCATGTCTCTGAGCAGATGATATCTTACATCAATGTGCTTGGTTCTTGGGTTAATCTTCTCAGAGTGTGTAAGCTTTATGCATCCCTGATTGTCTTCAAAGATGGGTGTGGGTTGTGACATATTCAGTCCCATGTCTAGTAGAAGTTGACGAATCCAAATGGATTCTTGACATGCATGTGCTGCTGCTATGTATTCCGCTTCAGTTGAAGAGAGTGCAACAGTCACTTGTTTCCTTCTGCATCATATTTTACTTTAAAAGTCCATTTGCTTCCGATGGTTTTGCGACCAGAAGGGAGTTCTGTTAGTGACCAAGCTTTATTTTCTTGAAGTGATTTTATTTCTTCTTCAGCTGCTTTTCTCCACTGATCGGCTTCCCTTCTCGGCAAAGTTTCTATGTCTTCCCAGGATGTTATCTCCTGTGTTTGATGTGATTTAGCAGCGTATGATAACCTGCGGGGTGGTATCCCTTTTGTCATTCGAGAGGATCTTCTGATTTCTTGTTGTTCAGTGGGTTCTATTGGATCGTTGATTGTAAGTTCCACTTCTTGTTCTGGCTCTTGTCCTGCTTCGCATAAATCAGTGTCTCTTGCCGATTCAGTGTGTAAATCCTCTCCACATTTTTCAAAAATTGTATTATCTGGTGCTTCACTTTCATTAAAATAAACACTGCGGCTTACTGTGACCTTGTTGGTCTTTGGACAAAGGATTCTATATCCCTTACTCTGCTCACTGTAGCCGACCAGAATGCCTTCTATGGCTTTGTTCTCCAACTTGGAGCGTTTCTGACTTGGAATGTGGGCATATGCTTTACAGCCAAATACTCTGATATGTCCTATGTTGGGTTTTGATCCATTCCACATTTCATATGGTGTACTCTCAATAGCTTTTGATGGGAGCCTGTTTTGTAGGTATGTTGCAGTCATTATTGCTTCTCCCCAGTATTTGTTAGGTAAGCCAGCGTCCGTAATCATACATCTGGTCATTTCTACAAGAGTGCGATTCTTTCTTTCCGCTACACCGTTTTGCTCAGGAGTGTATGGTACGGTTGTTTGGTGTATAATACTTTGTTTCTTTAGGTATGATTCCATCTCTTTATTCATATATTCCCCTCCATTGTCAGTGCGTATTATTCCAGGTTTCCTTTGAAACTTGTTGCTTGTCATAGCTACAAACTCTTGAAGTTTTTCTAATGTCTCACTTTTGTGCTTCATTAGATACGTTATTGTGTACCGGGAATAATCATCGATGAAAGTCAGTAAATACCTGTTCCCACCAGGTGTGATGGTTTTCCTTGTTCAAACAATTTTATTAACAATAAACGGGGATGACACAAACAAGGAGACATTGTTAATACATATTAGGCATTGATGTGACAGTAGGATATAATAAAATGAATGAGGGCCAAGGCATTAACGCCTATACATTTCTAACGGAAACAGGTAAATAGAAATCAATGGCAGAATACAAGATGGTATCAGTCAATCATGGTAATGTCTCCCAAGTGCATTAAAGAAATAGGGGGAATTCTGGAGGGGGTCAGACAGGGGCGGAAGGGGGGGGAAAGGGAAGAAGAACAACAACCATGACTCCATGAACATTCATCAAGTTCACAACAGCCTCTACGCGCTACGCACGAGGGGTTATGGACCATATCCTTGTCGTACAGTACTGAACTCAAGGGAGAAGCAGTGACTCGTCGAAGTTAGACGGAAGGAAATGCTCTACCCAAGGGCTCCATATGCGCAGGAATTTAGGGATCGTGTCAAGAACTGTGGCTTCCACCTTTGTGTGTATCATGGCTTGAGTTATTCTGGTTTTGACAGCCGCGACACTAAGAGTAGGGGATTTCCAAGACTTTGCTATAACCTGTTTAGCCGCTGTCTTGACTTGCATAAGGAGCTTAAATTGCGAGTTGGAGATGCCAGAAGGGCATTGGTTGAGTAGGGCTGTCGTTGGGTCTGGCTGTATAGTGATAGTGCTAAATGTAGATATCATGGTAAAAATTTCATCCCAAAAGGTTCGGGCTACAGGACAGTCCCACCAGATATGGTAATGTGTTCCCAGATCCGCACAGCCTCTGAAACAGTTGGGCGAGTAATTAGGGGTAAATTTTGCGATTCTTGCTGGGACCAAGTACCAGCGGGTTAAAACTTTATAATTCGTTTCCAATGCTACAACGTTCTGCGAAGACGATTTTGTGTTGGCCCAAATGTGGTCCCAATCAGACGGGTCGAACATCTTACCTAGATCCACTTCCCATTTATGGGTATATAGAGGGGGGGACGTGGTGGTCGAAGCGGCGAAGAGTGAGTATAAGCAGGAGATAAGCCCACGTCTATGAGGGTCTTTGCAACACGCTCGTTCAAAGAGAGACATGGTGTCTGGCCGATTGGTTATTGTAGCGTATGGGGCGTAAAAGTGTTGTAGCTGCAAGTATCTAAATATCTCAGAGGCCGGGAGGCTATGCGTTTCCCGCAGCGAGGCAAAGGATTTAAACTTATTCCTCTGTAGGAAGTGATGCGTACGGAGCAAATTAGCGGATGACCAGGCTTTGAATAAACGGGGTGTCTGCCACGCCGGGGGAAAAGCTGGGTTTCGTAGAAACGAGAGCATAGGATTATGTAGTGATTGGAGGAGGTAACGGGATTTCAATTTATCCCATAAGGATAAAAAATGAGAAGTGATGGGGTTGGTTATAGAGCGGCGGTCTATCGGCCTCAACCAGAGTAGGTTAGCGGTGGATAGGGGATCGCATTCTATTGATTCAAGCGCAACCCATTGAGGGATTTCAAAGGTTGCATGATACTTAGGTAATTGGGCTAAATGTGCTGCTTGATAATATTTGCTGATGTCGGGTAGGCCTAGACCTCCAGCAAGCTTAGGGCGGTATAGGGTGGAGCGGGGTATACAAGGGCGAGTATTGCCCCATACATAGGAAAAGATGCGACGCTGCAGTGTGCGGAGGTAATGAGGGGGGACTGGGACTGGAAGGACTCTAAACAGATATAAAATTTTTGGGAGGATTGACATCTTGATAACTGCTATTCTGCCTAGCCATGCGAGGGGGAGGGAAGACCATTTGGACATAAGGGCAGAGAGATGGTTTAGCATCGGAAGATAGTTAGCTGCGTAAAGGTCTGATAATCCAGGAGTCAGTTTGATTCCCAAGAAAGGGATATGACACTGTGACCAAGGGAATGGTAAAATCTGTTTCAGATGCGTCAACTCTTTAGGGGGGAGAGAGATGTTGAGTGCTGTAGATTTATTCGGGTTTATTATTAGACCAGGAAGCGCGCCAAACGCCTCGAGAAGCCGAAGTAGGGAGGGTGAAGAAGTCAGCGGTGACGTGAGGAAGAGCAAGACGTCATCCGCAAAGAGACATAGCTTATGGTGTGTGCCCCCAATTTCGAGTCCCCTGACATCCGGATTAGCTCTAATTAAGAGGGCTAGGGGCTCTATAGCCAGAGCAAAGAGCAAGGGGGACATAGGGCAGCCCTGTCTCATGCCTCTGGAGATCGGGAACTGAGCTGACCTGTGCCCCAGATACCTAATTCTGGCTGAAGGTTCTCGATACAGCGAGAAGATCCAGGTTAAGAAATGTGGGCCAAAACCCCACCGATGCAAAATATAATCGAGGTATGGCCATGAGACTGTATCAAATGCTTTCCGGATATCTAGGGACAGGAAATATGCGGGAATATTACGGGATCTTGCTAAGTTTGCCAAAAGGGATGCACGTCTGATGTTATCTCCCGCTTGTCTAGTCGGGATAAAGCCCACTTGGTCATTATGAATTAAAGAGCCAATATACAGGTTAAGACGTGAAGAAAGGACTTTTGCTAGCAGTTTGATGTCAATGTTGAGGAGAGAGATTGGCCTATAGTTGGACCACTGCGTGTCATCAGAATTCGGCTTTGGGATCATTGAAATGTTCGCTTGCACTGTTTCATGGTTGAAGGTTTGGCCAGATAGTAAAGCGTTAAAAGCATTAGTGAGGATAGGTGTAAGGAGATGAGCAAATTTTTTATAGTAAGTGGCTGAGAAGCCATCTGGCCCTGGGCGTTTACGTAGCTTTAGACTTTTAATAGCGTCTAAGGTTTCGGCTTGGGAGATGGGTCGTTCAAGTGCCGCTAACTGGCACTCTGAGAGTTTCGGGAAAGAAATGGAAGTTAAAAAGGTATCAGCCTGTGTGGGGTCGAAAGGTGTGGAAGAGGAGTAAAGTTGTGACAAGTGTTTATGGAACGTCCGTAGGATGTGTTCCGGGTTACTAGTGAGGTTGCCAGAGGAGGTGCGTATCCTGATAGGTTTAGTGAGCTGGTCGAGCCTGCGAAGTGAAAGAGCCAGGAATGTGTTGGGTTTATTTGCCCTAGTATAGTATTTGTGCCTAGATCTACGGAGTGAGAGTTCCCCTTGGTCTGTGAAAAAGAGATCTAGGGCTAATCTAGATCGCTCCAGGGTTTCACGATTGGCAGGCGTAGGAGCCGTCTGGAAGGCATGATGAGAACGATCATAAGTTTGCTCCAGTAGAAGACGTTGCTGCCTTTTGGTTTTATTTAAGAAGGATGCTTTGCTAATGCAAAACCCTCGCAATACCGGTTTGTGTGCTTCCCATAACAAGAGAGGGGAAATATCAGGTGATTGATTGAGAGAGAAGTAGTCTTTAAGGGCTGCTTCTATTTCTAGACAGTGAGCTGGGTTTACAAGCAGGTTATCATTAATGATCCAAGAGGATTCAGCGGGGGATGGGGCCAACGAGGCCATAGATGTGAACACGGCGCAATCGTCAGACCAGGGAATGGGAATTATTTCAGAGGTCAAAAGCCGAGGGGAAGAGGCAGTGGTGACAAAAATATGATCTATCCTAGAGAATGACCGGTGGGGGTGAGAATAGAAGGTGTATTGGCGTTTGGTCGGGTTAAGTTCTCGCCATGAGTCTATCAAAGAATAACGTTGTAGTATGGATTGGAAGGTTTGTTTAGAAGCAGGGATAGGAGATAGTTGAGGAGATTTGTCGAGAAAGGGATATATTACATTGTTAGAGTCTCCGCTAACAATTAAAGTTCCGCGTTTATGATGGTCTATAACCGAGAGTATGTGTGAAAGGAATGGTAAAGGGTCTTGGTTTGGGGCGTAGTATGCAACAATGGTGACATCTACATCAAGGAGTTGCCCTACTAACAGGAGGTAACGACCTTCTGGGTCTTTGATTTCGGTGCATGGCACGAAAGGTGTTGTTCGATGGAAGGCAATCAGTACCCCCCTTCGTTTGGCAGTGGCAGAGGCTGTGTAGACCTGAGGATATCGAGGACCAAAAAACTTAGGAGTGGAGTTGGAAGTGAAGTGTGTTTCCTGAAGACAGACCACGTGGGCTTTAAGTGTAGCAAAGGTTCGGAAAGCCTTATTACGTTTCTGCGGGATATTGAGGCCCTGAACATTCAGGGTAAGGACATTTAACGAGCCCATGGGGACAGCGCATAGTGGATTGGATAGCATGGCACCACCGCCCAGGGTGGAGCCTGACGATTACTGCGGAGGATAAGATTGTTGCGGAGTATGTTAAGCAAAGTCATGGAGTCATGTTGGAGGGAGGGAAGAGGGGTACGGTAGGAGAGAGGTAACAGGAAAGAAAGGGTGTAAGAGGCCATTTAAGGCCTAAAAGGTGGGCTCCCAAGGACACCCTGAGTCAGGGTGGGCTAGGGAGCAATAGTAGCCCAAGTGTTATTAAATAACCAAAAACACAGGGGCTAAGGTGGAGTGTGCAGGTACGCAGACCGTAAGGATGACAGCAATGTGATTACCAAATGGTGGCAAGGTCCCGGCAGAAAAAACAGGTATATTAAAAAGAGAAAAACATCCGATAAAATCAGGGAATCCCAGACTCAGACGGCACTAGTGGTGCTAGTGAAACCTCATGGGTGTAGGGGTATGGCATCGCATGCCGTCAAAGCCTAGGCTCCCAGATGTAAACTATTATAAAACCCAGGAGGGGGGGTTGCAGAACAGACCTCATGTTGTGGGGCAACCAAGATTTAACATGTAGAGGGAGAGAGAATACTAACGGTGCTAACCGTAGTGACAATCAAAAGAGTATATCGCATGGTGTGTGCGATAAAAAATAAGGGGGGGGGGGGGAAGGGATAAACATGGGACAGAGTTCAGTCCATGGTGTCTTGTGAGGGTAGGCCCGGAGACGAAAAACGCCCTCTCTTGTGGAAGTTGGATTGACCTTCAGTTGCACGTCTGGGGAAGGACTTCCGTGGCGAGCTGGATGTGGACCTCCGCTTGGCGCTCTCTGAAGGCGTCGCTGGGGGATGTAGTTGCAGGGTCCGCAGGGTGTCTATAAGGTCCTCAGGCGTCTTGCAGGTGTAATCTCGGGACTGGTGTCGGAATCGCACTGCAAAAGGGAAACTCCACCTATATTGTATTGCATGTTGTTGAAGTACTTGTAGGTGAGGTTTCATAGCCCTGCGCTTGGCGATGGTTGTGGGGCATAGATCCTGGAATAGTTGGTAGGTATGACCTTGGAACTGTAGAGATTCTGCGTTACGGGCAGCTTGTAGAAGTTGCTCCTTTGTATGGAAAAAGTGAAGCTTGGCTATAATGTTACGTGGCGGACCGTCATTGCGTCGTGGTGGTGCTAACGCCCTGTGGACTCTGTCCAATTCCAATCTATCGATTGGGATAGCTGGGGCAAGCTCTTGGAACAGAGCTGTTATTGTCGACTGTATATCAACGATCGTTTCTGGAAGGCCCCGGACACGTAGATTTGAGCGCCGTGCTCGGTTTTCAAAGTCCTCTAGTCGTGTCACGCAGGAGATCAAGGTCATCTGTATGTGTCTGAAGTGAGGCGTCAAGACCATCCACCCTCTGTTCTAGGTCCGCAGTGCGCTGTCCCAGTTCACGGATTTCCCTAGATAGTGTGGCAGTGATGCGGTCTGAGGTTTGCTTCAACGCCTTGTGTAGCATTTTTTCAAAGCGTGACAACAGGTCTGGGGGTGTAAGGTCAGGCGTCATTGCTTGTGTATGGACATCTGGTTCAGGGTCAGACTCACCCTCAGACGTGCAGGGATGGCTGGGCTGCGGATCCTGCAGGGCTGCACATGCTCCTGCTGTCTGCTTGCTTCCACATGCTGGGGCGGTGGCCATCTTTGTGGAGGCCTTTGCCAAGGCCTCCTTAATGGTTTTGGTGGATGGGGGGACCTGGTGCCGGGGTGCCCCCTTGATCATAGTGCTGCTTATATTAGGGGGGCTGTTATTCCAATCTCAGCCCCCCTGTTCTCTCTCTTCTCTCCCCTGGCTCTATGTGACGAGGGTAGCGGTGGGCGGGCCTATGGACGGCTCGCTGCAGGGACGGAGTCCTCTGTCGGATTCCTCCGACTCACCGCAGAGGATCCGTCGCTGTCCAGGGCGGATCGGACCCTGGGAGGATCACCACGGGGACCGGGTCCCCTCCTGGTATATTGCGGGCCGGGACCCGCTGCTTCAGGGCGCTGTCACCCGACGGGGAGACGGAGCCTCAGCGGGACATGTCTTTCCCGCCGGCCGCGCATGCGCATTCCTCAGGTGTGATGGTTTTCATTGCTCCGCACACATCACTGTGTATCAGTTCCATGGGTTTAATGGTTTTACTCTGACTGGTCTGTGGAAGAGAGGTTCGGGTGGCCTTTGCTTTGATGCAACACGTGCACTTGCTGAGTGTGTGGCAAGGCAATATTTTAATGTCTTCTGATAGACCTCTCTTTGCAAAGTCCTTTATAGCTTCTGGGTTTCGATGCCCCAATCTTCTATGCCACAGGTGGATGCACTTGTCATGTGGGTTATGAGTTGCCGCATTAGCCTTCTCACTTTCAGTGATGAGTTTGTACAGATGTTCATTTAATCTTCCTCTTGCTAGAATTTGCTTTCCATTTTGAATTGTGCATTCATTACCTCTGAACTGGACAGTGAGTCCATTGCTTGCAAGGGTTTTAACTGATAGGAGGCTTCCTTCTAGGCTTGGAACATATAGAACATTCTTTACAAGGATGCTCTGCTTGCCCCCTGATGGCGTTTTGCAGTTCAGAAATCCCTGACCTTTACCTTCCGCTGTAATACTTTTCCCATTTGCTAGGAAGACTTTTCTTTTACACTAAAATCAATTTCTGTGAAGAATGTCTCGTCGCTTGTCATGTGACTTGTTGCCCCTGAATCAATGTACCATCCATGTGAGGTACTATTCTGAGTCACTTTAAAAGTACCACTCCATGATGCACTTTCATTTTCTTTCATGACCGCTTTAGCTCTTTCTCTTGTGGGTAGCTCCCGCTTTCGCTGCTCAGCTTTCCAGATTGAACAGTTCTTTTTCAGGTGACCGGCCTTTTTGCAGCGAAAACATACCCTGGTTTCTTTGCTTTGTCTTATGCCTTCATGCACCTTCAGAGCTGCCTCTGGTCTCTCGTTCTCTTCACTATGCAAATTTTCCTTTCTTCTGCTGTATTCATCAATTAATTTTCCCTTAACATATTCTAGCGTCAGTTCAGTTTCCGGTCTAGTTTCTAGAGCATTTATAAGGGCACTGTATGATTCTGGAAGGCTGCACAGAAGTAGCACCACAACATGGTTGCCTTTTATTTCTTCACCTATTGCACCCAGCTGGTCCACAATTTCTAGCATAGCATTTACATGTTCACCCATTTCCTGCCCTTTTTCCAGCCTCATCTTGTACAGTTTGCGTAGCAGATATAGTTTACTGTTTAGGTTTGCACGTTCATGCAGTCTTTGTAATGCAGTCCACATACCTTTAGCTGTGCTTTCTTTCCTTATATGAATGAGCTGATCGTCCTCCACTAACAGGCTTATGACTGCTTTTGCTTGCCTGTTTTTTCTGTCCCATTCTTCCGGGTTGTCATTGGGTCTGTGTGTATCTAGTACCGGCCACAAGTCATCTTTGGATAACAGCATTTCAAGCTTAAACTTCCATAGCTGGTAGTTGGTGTTGTTGAGCTTTGCTATTGTAAACTTCATATCTGAAGCACTTGCCATCTTTCAGTGAATTGGATTGTAAATGCAGCACTTTCCTGCTTGTAGTTTTCCTTTTTCCAGTGTCTGGAGCTGGGCCCATAACCTGTTGGTTATGTGTTATAGAAGACACTGGTAGTGATGAGGCAGAATTCAGACTTTACTTGTGTGGCTTAAGTTACAAACATACAGAGCACATTTCAGCAGACTGTATAACAGCAGACATATTACTTCCTGAAGAGATGATAGAGAAGAAGAAAGAAGCAGCAAGTTTTGCACATACACAACTAGTAACCTTTAGCGTACAGTGCCATCTACTGGTCAAGTGATATTACCACAGAATACTGTATATAGTACATTATAGTACATGCTGTTGCATTCCCAACACCTCCATCATCCCCATCTCCCCCCATCCCACGTCCTCCTCCATCTCCCCCCATCCCACGTCCTCCTCCATTATCCCCATCTCCCCCCATCCCACGTCCTCCTCCATCATCCCCATCTCCCCCCATCCCACGTCTTCCTCCATCTCCCCCCATCCCACGTCCTCCTCCATCATCCCACGTCCTCTTCCATCATCCCCATCCCATGTCCTCCTCCATCATCCCCATCCCATGTCCTCCTCATACAGTCCCCTCTATGGCAGTGTTCTCCCTCCTCGGCCCCCGGGCTCACCTCGCTCTCTCCGGACACACAGCTCCGCTCCAACCGATCACACTTCCATACGGCGAGATTCAAACTACCCGCTACAGCCAATCTCTCGCCCCGCTGGAACCTATTGGCTGTGATCTCCCCGCCCGCCGCTGAAGACTGGCTCGACTCGTCAAAAGGGGCGGGTCAGGAAGGCACAATACGCGACGGTTATTGGGTATATTGCAACTATGGCACACCCTGGTATCGGCTGATTGGTTTCAGATTGAATGGATCACCGCCCATCTTTTCTTATCGCTGTGATTGGGAGAGACGGCCATACCGAGGACTCCGCCCATAAGAAGTGCGATTGGTTCGATAGACAACAATAGGCGGAAGGGGGAGGTTAGCTTGTACACTGCGATTGGTGGAGGAGGCGGGGCTGACCGGGGGGAGGAGACTTGTCGGGTCACTGATCATGGTTGGTCACTGCGCATAAACGCAGCATAGCGCAGTACAATCGCATGTGTAATCAACGTATTCCTGTGAGTCTCATTTACATCACTGCAATGCTTTCAGGTGTGTTTGAAATTAAAGTACAACATGCTGCGATTTATTGTACCAAAACGCTCCGCGAGCGCCCAGGAAGAGTGTGTGCAGATCAGGAAAAACAAACTGAAATGAAAAATTATTTATTTTTAAAAAAGCACCAAAATTGCATCACAAATGCACCAAAAAGGCGTAGAAATACGTATGCGGAGACGCACATGGAGCGCGGGGGTCAGGACCCATTCACACCTCAGTCCTTGCAATGGTACTTGGAATTGTTTTTGTTGCAAATTTACATTTCCCTGCGTTTGCCGTGCGTTCCGGAGCAGAGAAATGCAGCATGTCGCACTTTTTTTGTGTTTTAAATGCACAGGAAAGCCCCGCGGTGGTGAGGAGAGGCAATGGAACCCTTTCATTAGTCTTGTATTGGGGATTGTACCGCGTCTGACACAGAAGACTCATGGAAAACAACCTGCGATAGAGGGGTCCATGATGGAGAGAAGAGGCGTCCATGGTGGAGAGAAGAGGGGTTCATAGTGGAGAGAAGAGGGGTTCATGATGGAGAGAAGAGTGGTCCATGATGGAGAGAAGAGGGGTTCGTGATGGGGAGACCAGGAAAGAAGAGGGGTCCATGATGGGGAGAAGAGGGGTCCATGATGGGGAGACCAGGAAAGAAGAGGGGTCCATGATGGAGAGAAGAGGGGTCCATGATGGGGAGACCAGGAGAGAAGAGGGGTCCATGATGGGGAGACCAGGAGAGAAGAGGGGTCCATGATGGGGAGACCAGGAGAGAAGAGGGGTCCATGATGGGGAGACCAGGAGAGAAGAGGGGTCCATGAGGGAGAGAAGAGGGGTTCATGATGGGGAGACCAGGAAAGAAGAGGGTTCCATGATGGGGAGACCAGGAAAGAAGAGGGTTCCATGATGGGGAGACCAGGAAAGAAGAGGGGTCATGAGGGGGAGACCAGGAGAGAAGAGGGGTCCATGATGGAGAGACCAGGAAAGAAGATGGGTCATGAGGGGGAGACCAGGAGAGAAGAGGGGTCCATGATGGAGAGAAGAGGGGTCCATGATGGAGAGAAGAGGGGTTCATGAGGGAGAGAAGAGGGGTCCATGAGGGAGAGAAGAGGGGTTCATGAGGAAGAGAAGAGGGGTCCATGAGGGAGAGAAGAGGGGTGCATGATGGGGAGACCAGGAAAGAAGAGGGGTCCATGACGGGGAGACCAGGAAAGAAGAGGCGTCCATGACGGGGAGACCAGGAGAGAAGAGGCGTCCATGACGGGGAGACCAGGAGAGAAGAGGGGTCCATGACGGGGAGACCAGGAGAGAAGAGGGGTCCATGATGGGGAGACTAGGAGAGACGAGGGGTCTATGATGAGGAGTAGAGGGGTCCATGATGCGGAGAAGAGGGGTCCATGATGGAGAGACTAGGAGAGATGAGGGGTCTATGATGAGGAGTAGAGAGGTCCATGATGGGGAGAAGAGGGGTCCATGATTGGGAGACCAGGGGAGAAGAGGGGTCATGATGGGGAGATTGGTAGAAAAGCAGGGCTCATGATGGGGAAATCAGGAGGGGGATCTATAATAGACCAGGGGGAAGAGGGGTCCTGATTAGTGGAGAAGAGGGGTCCTGATGAGTGGAGAAGAGGGGTCCTGATTAGTGGAGAAGAGGGGTCCTGATGAGTAGAGAAGAGGGGTCCTGATTAGTAGAGAAGAGGGGTCCTGATGAGTGGAGAAGAGAGGTCCTGATGAGTGGAGAAGAGGGGTCCTGATGAGTGGAGAAGAGGGGTCCTGATGAGTGGAGAAGAGGGGTCCTGATGAGCAGAGAAGAGGGGTCCTGATGAGTAGAGAAGAGGGGTCCTGATGGGCAGGTCAGGAGAGATGAGGGAATTCTGAAAATATACCGATTACAGCAGAAGTCTATGTATGAATCCCATTTGCATATGGCAGGGATCTGAGTGTACCCGGAGGGAGGTGGGGGGATGGGGTAGACCAATGTTCAGCTGGAATCCCGATTGCAGATGAGATGTCAGATGGTGGTTGGGTTGGGCTCCTTGGTTGAAGTCCATGACAGTTTTTTCTACAAATGTTGCCAGTTATGACCTGGAAATGCCTCTATTTATTTATAAACCGCGACACCAACCAATCCCATGCCTGGAATTCCCATTACGGATTCCTTGTGTTTGTTTTCCTTCACATTTATATGCAAACTGTTGGACAAGAGCAGCTGACAATGATGGGGGCTGGGACCATCCAGAACATGGCTGGAGGTGCTTTCAGTGATCATTCAGGTGAAGCTGAGCTCCGGGCAACTTCCAGAAGCCGCTTTACTGGCCGAATATATGCAGCATAGCAGGATCTGGTCTCCGGTTGGAGGTTTGAATCGCTCTCGGTGTACTTTGTGCCGTGCGCCCACCCATGTGTGTGAAGGTTCATGCGCAAACTTCACCGAGAGATGTTTTGAACCGAAGACAAATTCCTCATTTGCTGCACATTCTCAGGCTGGCCATACATCATACAATTTTAGCGCTTTTCCTGCCGCGTTTTGCAGAAACGCAGTACAGTCCATTTAACATGATTTCCTATGGGACACGTTCACATCTCCGCCATTTTACCCGGGGCGTTTTTTGGAAAGGGTCAGGGACTTTTTTGAACGTAAAACATTGCGTTTTTGGTTCTATAGACTTCAATGGGAACGCTGCAGAAAAGCATGCAGTGCGTTTTTGATGCGTTTTGCATTTAAAATCTGCCTAGCAACAAGAAAAATGTAAAAAAAATGACCCCACCCCCCACAAAACACGTCAGAAATGCAAGTGCAAAAATGCAAAACGCAACCTGCATAGATGTGAACCTAGCCTGACCCCATCAGAGTCCCCATCAGTGCTCCCCCTTCACATAAAAGACCCCATCAGAGTCCCCCCCTTACACCAAAGACCCCATCAGAGTCCTCGTCAGTGTTCCCCCTTCACATCAAAGACCCCATCAGAGTCCCCCCTTTACACCAAAGACCCCATCAGAGTCCCCGTCCGTGCTCCCTCTTCACATCAAAGACCCCATCAGAGTCCCCCCCTTACACCAAAGACCCCATCAGAGTCCCCGTCAGTGTTCCCCCTTCACATCAAAGACCTCATCAGAGTCCCCCCCTTACACTAAAGACCCCATCAGAGTCCCCGTCCCTGCTCCCCCTTCACATCAAAGTCCCCATCAGAGTCCCCCCCTTACACCAAAGATCCCATCAGAGTCCCCGTCAGTGCTCCCCCTTCACATCAAAAGACCCCATCGGAGTCCCCCTCTTACACCAAAGACCCCATCAGAGTCCCCCCCTTTTACCAAAGACCCCATCAAGGTCCCCGTCAGTGTTCCCCCTTTATATCAAAGACCCCATCAGAGCACCTTACATCAGAGTCCCCCCCTTACTGGGAGGCAGTGGGGTGGGAGCAGGAACTTGGGAGGTGGACCAGGTCTGGACACCATGGCATCACACCTCTCCCCTCTGATAATAAAAACACTTTTCTGTCATGTGACCAATTCTAATTGTTTATTGTTTTCTCTTTGAGAAGCATTTCTGTGACTTTCACATCCAGTGAAAACATTGAGACTCTGCAGAATTCCACACAGCTCCGCTCTGCACATCACACCAGTGTCTGATTGTGAACGGGAAGACAATTCACTTTTCATATTCCAATCCAGACCTCTCCCCTGCAGTACTTCTTGTCTGATGAAAGATGTCCTCGGTTTGATGGCCAGCTTCATTCATCCTACTTCCCCTGAGCCCAGGTCTTCCTGGATCTACCCCCAGCCTATGACTGGACAGTGGAAGTGCAATGAGCTCATCTCTCTGTCGCTTTTTCTCTCCTCCTATTGGCATGCTTCTTGTCAGAGCATGAACTGATTGGCTTCCTCTCATACGCCATCACTGCTGAGCAGGGGCGGACTGACCATTTGGAAACTTGACACTGCCCGAGGGCCCGGGGTCAGTAGGGGGCCTCATGAGATGCCCCCGGTACCTTTTTCATAGGCTTTTTTGAGTTTGGGCAAGGACACAGGGGCCCCATGATCCCCTATTGCCCGGGGGGCCCCATCACTTGTCAGTCTGCTCCTGATTGTAATGTTACCACTTGGTAAGATGGCCGTAGGATGACATCTTGTACGTGGCTCCACCCCCCTATATGCATTACGTCCTGGGCAGGACTTCCTCAGTAGGCATTCATTGTATCACACTTCCTAACTGGGCCATAGTCAAAAGACGTCCTCGGTTGGAAGTGGAATACCGGGGTTATGGCTGCAGCAATGTGCCATAACCCCAGTATTTTTTTTTTTTCAGTGGGCAATACCCATTCTGCTAAAAGTGATCTTAGCGGCGGATTCGCCGCTGGATCACTTTTAGAAACGGCGGGAGGAGTCTGCGTCCTCCCCCCCACCAATTTCTGGTGGTTCTCAGGCTTACCTGGGTGAGCCCGAGAACCAATCTGGTAATCGCGGTGGACTCCACTCATCTCTATGGCCTAGGAGGACTGTAGCGACATCATTATATCACTCCCGGTTCCGGCCTAATGTAAACAAGGCCATTTTAGTATTGAAAGCATGCAGTAATGTAGCGCCTGGCGCAGGGGCGGACTGACGACTCATGGGGCCCCCGGGCAATAGGGGATCATGGGGCCCCTGGGTCTTTGCCAAAACTCAAAAAAAACCTATGAAAAAAGTTCCCCGGCATCTCATGGGGCCCTCTACTGACCCCGAGCCCTCGGGCAGTGCCCGAGTTTCCAAATGGTCAGTCCGCCCCTGGCCTGGCGGCAGCTGACATATTGCATTAACAGTAGTAATACCGCATTGCTAAGGAGCAGGAGGCTGCCGGAGTCCTGAACAGCCAGTAACTGTCATGGTTGGTAAGGAGCGGGCGGCTGCCGCATCCTTAACGACCAGTACACATTCCTTAGCCGCTTCCGCACCGCCCTCTAGCAGAAATACTGCTACAGGGCGGCACAGGTGCGCAAAATCACACACACACATATATATATACATATATATATATATACACACATACATATACATACACATACACACAGACAGTATATATGTGTGATTTTTCAGTTCTGGGCAGGAAGTGCATGCGCTGCTGTTCACAGCCTTGGCTATCAATCACCGGGTCCCAGATGGTGATTCCCCACCGACACCCGGCGATCTCCGAGTGTTAGCAACGGGGGGGAGACCTGTATGTAAACAATACAGATCTCTTCCCTGTCAGCTCCTGCACACTGCTTTGCATGGCTCTGCATAGCAGAGCCATACAAAGCAGTGTGCTTACAGTGAAACACAATCAAAGCCCACATAGTAAAACAGCACACAATTAACCCTTTGCTCGCCCCACATGGTAACCCCTTCCTGCCCAGTGTCAGTGCTTTTTATTAGCACTGATCACTGTATTAGTGTCACTGGAGATGTCAGTGACACCAAGTCAGTTCCCCCCCAGTGTCAGAATGCTCACCGCAGTCCAGCTATACATTGCTGATCGCCGAGATTACTAGTAGAAAATAAATCCCAGTATCTATACCGCCATTTGTAAATGCTATAACTTTCATGTAAACCAATTAATTTACACGTATTGGGATTTTTTTTTTAGCAAAGACATGGAGCAGAATACATTTTGCCCTAAATTTATGATGAAATTTGATTTTTTAAATTTTTTTACTGGACATGTTTAATAGCAAAATGTCAAAAATATAAATTTTCTCTCAAAATTGACTGTCTTTTTTTGTTTATAAAACAAAAAATAAAAAACACACAGGCAATTGTCAGTTAAAGTAACTCCGTGCCGTATCGCAAGAAATGGCCTGGTCAGGAAGGGGCGATATATCCTCTGGAGGGCGAGGGGTTAATTACCGAATGCATTTAATCATTTATTTCCTTCTGTGATTTGAGTTTAACACCTGTCTATGTGGTATTTAATGAGCGTTTTGTGATTAATATCACAGAACAGTATAGTGAATCGACAATTTCAGGGTCATATGCGGTATTTAGGGAAAATGCGTCTGGACACCAACATACTGCATTTAATCTGATTCTGTGAATGGAGCCCATGAACCCTTATCTAAGTGGATAACAGTCACATTTTCAAAATGTGTGAAAAAAAAGGGAGTGATAGTGTGTGCGAAGTGCTAACAAAAAACTAAAAACAAAACAAAAAAATGTGGATATATAAGAACTGCGCTGTGACCATCAGTAGTGAACAACACTATGGGGGAGATTTAACTAAAACTGGAGAGTGCAAAATCTGGTGCAGATTATTATTATACAGGATTTATATGGTGCCAACAGTTTGCACAGAGCTTTACAATATAAGGGAGACAGTACAATTACAATACATTTCAGTACAGAAGGAATAGGAGGGCCCGGCTTGTGGAGCTTACAATCTAAAGGAAGGGGGAGGTGATACAAAAAGTGATAGCTGCGGGGGATGATCCGGTGGAGGTGATTCAAGTACAGTTCTTAGGTGGAGCTGGGGTAGGCTTCCCTGAAGAAGTGAGTTTTCAAAGATCGCATAAAGGAAGACAGGGTGAGGGCTGACCAGACATGCTGTGTTAGGGAGTTCCAGAGGATGGGAGAGGCTCTGGAGAAGTCCTGGAGGCGAGCGTGGAAGGCGGTGATGAGGGAGCTAGAGAGGAAGATATCATGGGAGGAGCGGAGTGGGTGATTTGGGCGGTATCTGTGGATGAGGTTGGTGATGTAGCTAGGGGCAGTGTTGTGGATGGCTTTGTATGCTGTGGTTAGCATCTTGAATTTTATACGTTGGGTTAGTGGAAGCCAGTGAAGGGATTGGCAGAGAGGGGCAGCAGTCGCTGATCGGTTGGTAAGGTGTATGAGTCTAGCAGCAGCATTCATAATAGACTGAAGGGGGATAGCCTGTGTAATGGTAGACCAGTGAGGAGGGATTTGCAGTAATCGAGGCGGGATATAACCAAGGCGTGGAAAAGTTGTTTTTTGGTGTCATTGGTCAGGAAGGGGCAGATTTTGGAAATGTTCCAGAGGTTGAGGCGGCAGGATTTAGCCAGTGATTGGATGTGGGGCCCAAAGGATTGGTCAGAGTCTAGGATTACGCCTAGCACCCTGGCATGAGGGGAAGGACCAATGGTTGTGCTGTTGATCTTTATGGTAATGTCATGAGTGGGGGATCTGGGGGGGGGGGATATTACAAGCTCAGTTTTGGAAAGATTGAGTTGAAGGTAGTGGTGTGAAGTCCATGCTGATATGTCACTTAATAGATTTGTGATACAGGAGGAGATTGAGGGGGTGAGCTGGGGAGTGGAGAGAGAGATCTGGGTGTCATCAGCATAGAGGTGGTATTGGAGCCCATGGGAGGTTATCAATTGGCCCAGGGAGGAGGTGTAGAGAGAGAAAAGGAGGGGCCCAAGGACAGAGCCTTGGGGTACCCCAATGGAAAGAGGGGGAGGAGGAGAAGTTGTATGTGGCGCTGTGAAAGGTAAGAGGAAAACCAGGAGAGAGCAGAGTCACGGAGGCCGATGGAGTGGAGTTTACTGAGGAGGAGTGGGTGGTCGACTGAGTCAAAGGCAGCGGAAAGGTCTAGGAGTATGAGTATGGAGTAATGGCCATTGGTTTTAGTAGGTAGCAGGTCGTTAGTGAGTTTTAGTAGTGCAGTATCAGTGGAATGTTGTGGGTGGAAGCCAGACTGTAAGAGATCAAGAAGGTTGTTGTCGGTGAGGTAGCAGTTCATACAGTTGTGAACTGGCGCTTGAGAAGCTTGGAGGCAAATGGGTTGAAAGTTAACAGTGGGGGGTGGGGCCTGTGGAAGGGGATTGGGGGTAACAGTGAGTAGTGGGGTTGGGGGAAGCAGGGAGGGATTGAATCTCTGAAGGAGGTTGGGGGTGATGGGTGGGGTTCGGGGGAACAGTGAGGGGTGGGGCCTCTGGAATGGGATTGGGGGTAATAGGGGGATGGAGCCTTTTAGCGGGTGTTAACAGTGGGGGTGGGGTCTCTGGAATAGGGGGTAACTGAGTGGGGTTGGGGGTAGCAGGGAAGGGTTGGATCTCTGGAGGAGGTTGGTGGTAATGGTGATGGGTGGGGTTTTTCTAGTATGGGGTTGGAGGTAACTGTGAGGGATGAGGTCTCTGGAATGGTATTGAAGGTAATAGTGGGGGGTGGGGCCTCTGGAGTGGAGTTGGGAGTAACTGTGGGATCTGGAACATTATCTAGTTCAGCCCTTCACCCCCTGCTGGAGCCGTTTATACGTTTCTGCCATGGACCTGTTTATTCATGCTTGCTTAAAGAAAATTCCAGGAATGGTGGCAATTTAGAAACTTGGATGAAGTGACTCCTCCACATGCCATATCAGTTTGGCTGTTGGGGTGAGGGGGTGAGGGTAACTGTGATGGGTGGTTTTTTTTTTTTTTGCAGAGGGTTAGTGGTAACGGTCAGGAGTGGGGTTGGGGGTTATGGTAAGGGGTGGTATCTCTGGGATGGGAATGGAAAGTGAGGCCTCTGAAGTGGGTTTGGGGGAAACAGTGGGGTTTCCTCTGGGGACCTGAAGGGGCACTGTGGGAGACTGGAATGTACAAGAGACTGGGGGGCTATGTGGGGTACTCTTTGAAGGTGAAGGCACTATTAGAGGCTGGAGGCTCTGCAGTAAGCTGGGGGACAGCAGAGGGCTGGGTGGCACTGCGGGGGGTTGAGAAGCAATGCAGTCCACTATAGAAGGTTCGGGAGCGCTCTGAGAGCTGGGAGGTTTTGGGATCTGCAACAGGCCAGGGCCTAGTGGCTAAAAAATACTGAAATGGAGGACTTTGGTCCTGTTGAGTCGAGTCATGAGCAGGCCCCTCCTCCACACTTTCCTTATTGACTCACTGGCTGTTGTCTCAGCCAATGAGGAGGGGGAGACGCAGGACAGCCGAGACTCTAGTGTGCACTGCTGGATCAGAAGGGATGGGCGGGGGGGGGGGGGCTGCCGCACACAGGTTTTGTGTTTTTTTTTTTTTTTTTTTTAAGCTTCATGCATAGAATGCATGAAGTTAAAAAAACCTTCAGCCTTTACAAGCACTTTAACCATTTGCCGACCGCCCCATAGCAGATATACCACTACAGGGCAGCCGTGCTGTTCAGAATTGTGTATGTAAACGTGATTCTGCACCTCCTGGTAGCGGGGGTGCGTGTTCGCTGCTGGTGCGCCGCTTCTGTGCAAAATTTTTTTTTTACAATAAAATAATAAATATGTAGCAGAATACATATTGGCCTGAAATTAGGAAAAAAAAAATTTTTTTATTTTTTTTTAATTGGATATGTTTTATAGCAGAAAGAAAACATTTTTTTTTTCAAAAAACTATATTTTTAAAATTTTATAGCGCAAAAAATAAATCCAGAGGTGATCAGATACCACCAAAAGAAGGCTCTAATTGTGAGGGAAAAAAGGACATAAATTTGATTTATTTAGTGTTGCATGACCGCGTAATTGTCAGCTAAAGTAACGCAGCGCTGTATTGCAAAAAATGTCCTGGTCAGGAAGGTGAGTAAATCTTCCTGAAGTGGTTAAAATCACGAAAAAAATATATTATGCAACAAAGATATAGCCAACCAAAAGAAAGCTGCGAACTGGTATATCTGTGAATACCCAAAGGCTACAAACTAAAACAAAATCTGAAAACAGATGTAACTCCTACAAAGTGCAATAGCATACCTCATCAAATTCATATGAAACTCAAGAAGTGCCTATGTGATATTTTATATATAAATTTAATAAAAAAACATCAGAAAATTCCCCTGAGGATGCTATTAGATGAAAGGCATCGGGGCGGAGCTGAGGCAGTGACGTCATCGCGCACAGCCCTGATGTGGTGCAACGTGCGATTTCTGTACTGAATGATTATATGCTTAATACTGGGTGGAATCTGCAAATGCGCATTCTGGTTACTAATAAATTTTGTAAAGGCTCATGCACTAGTAGTTTTTATTTTTGCATGTACTGTTGGGCAAGGTATCTCTTTTCTGATGATAGAAAAGTGTGTCCCTGATGTCCCTGGAGGTGAATTTAACATGAAACATGATTTGGCATTGCTGGAAAGATTGATCAAAGAAGTATAAACTTCAATGTAAATGTAAAATAATGCACCTAGAGAAAAAAAGAATCCCTTGAGGGAGTACAACATTGGGGGTACAGTGTTGGCCAGCACTACGAAGAGAACTTAGGGGTACTTTTTTCCCGATTACAAAGTGAGCAAACCGTGTGGCCATGCAGTGGGGAAAGTCAATAGAATTCTAGGATACATCGCTAGAGGGGTCACAGACAGGAGGAAGGTGATCCTGATTCCTCTATATAGATCTTTATATCACTAGAGGGGTCACCAGCAGGAGGATGGAGGTCCTGATTCCTCTATATAGATCTTTATATCACTGGAGGGATCATCGGCAGGAGGAAGGAGGTCCCGTTTCCTCTATATAGATGTTTGTATTACTAGAGAGGTCACCGGCAGGAGGAAGGAGGTCCTGATTCCTCTATATAGATCTTTATATCACTGGAGGGGTCACCGGCAGGAGGAAGGTGATCTAACCCAGTAGCAGAAAGTAGGTGAAGCCAAAATTTAATTGACGATCCTACAAGGCCAAGCAGAGGGTACCCCACAAAGACAAAAAGTCTTGGATAGATTGAAGTAGTTCTTTACAACGCAGCTAGAAAGCTGGAACATCCCTAAGGGCCTAAGTCGATACCAAATGTGATCATGGCCAAAAGGCCAAGAAGCAATAATGCAGAAAGGCAAAGAGGGAAGTAGTTTAGATCGCACTCTCGTTCCTTGTGGGGACTAAGCCTCTTAGCCAATAGCAGCAAGTAGGTGAAGCCAAAAAGTAACTGACGATCCTACCAGGTCGAGCAAAGGGTACCCCACAGAGACCAAAAGGATTGGATAGACCAAAGTACTTCTCAACGATGCAGCTGGACAGCAGGGAAACCCCTAAGGGCCTAGGTCAATAACAAACTTGATCATGGCCAAAAGACCGAGAAGCAAAAAGGCAAAAAGGGCAGTAGGGAACATTGCAATCTCGTTCCTTGTGGGGTCTAAGCCTCCAACCCAATAGAAGCAAGTAGGTGAAGCCAAATTTAATTGGTGATCCTACCAAGCCGATCAGAGGGTACCCCACAAGGACCAAAAGGCTTGGATAGATCGAAGAACGTCTCAACGACACAGCTGGACAGCAGCGACACCCCTAAGGGCCTAGGTCGATACCAACGTAATCATGACCAAAAGGCCGCGAAGCAATAATGCAGAAAGGAAAGAGGGCAGTAGGATAGATCGCAGTCTCGTTCTTAGTGGGGACTAAGCCTCTAACACAATAGCAGCAAGTAGGCGAAGCCAAATTTAATTGACGATCCTACCGGGCCAAGCAAAGGATACCCCACAAGGACCAAAAAGCTTGGATAGATCAAAGAACTTCTCAACGACGCAGCTGGACAGCAGGGACACCCCTAAGGGCATTGGTCGATACTAAACTTGATCATGGGCAAAAGGCTGAGAAGCAATATTGCAGAAAAGAAAGAGGGCAGTGGGATAGATCGCAGTCTCGTTCCTTGTGGGGACTAAGCCTCTAACCCAATAGCAGCAAGTAGGTGAAGCCAAATTTAATTGACGATCCTACCAGGCCGAGTAGAGGGTACCCCACAAGAACCAAAAGGCTTGGACAGATTTAAGAACTTCTCAACGACACAGCTGGAAAGCAGGGACACCCCTAAGGGCCTAGGTCGATACCCAAGTTGATCATGGCCAAAAGGCAAAAAAGCAATATTGCAGAAAGGAAAGAGGGCAGTGGGATAGATCGCAGTCTCGTTCCTTGTGGGGACTAAGCCTCTAACCCAATAGCAGCAAGTAGGTGAAGCCAAATTTAATTGACGATCCTACCAGGCCGAGCAGAGGGTACCCCACAAGGACCAAAAGGCTTGCACAGATTTAAGAAATTCTCAACGACGCAGCTGGACAGCAGGGCACCCCTAAGGGCCTAGGTCGATACTAAACTTGATCATGGCCAAAAGGCCGAGAAGCAATAATGCAGAAAGGAAACAGGGCAGTAGGATAGATGGCAGTCTCGTTCCTTGTGGGGACTAAGCCTTTAACCCAATAGCAGCAAGTAGGTGAAGCCAAATTTGACGATCCTACCAGGCCGAGCAGAGGGTACCACACAAGGACCAAAAGGCTTGGATAGATCAAAGAAGTTTTAAACGACGCAGATGAACAGCAGGGCCACCCCTAAAGGCCTAGGTCGATACTAAACTTGATCATGGCCAAAAGGCCGAGAAGCAATAATGCAGAAAGGAAAAAGAGCAGTAGGATAGATGGCAGTCTCGTTCCTTGTGGGGACTAAGCCTTTAACCCAATAGTAGCAAGTAGGTGAAGCCAAATTTAAATGACGATCCTACCAGGCCGAGCAGAGGGTACCCCACAAGGACCAAAAGGCTTGGATAGATCGAAGAACTTCTCAACGACGCAGCTGACCAGCAGGGACACCCCTAAGGGCCTAGGTCGATACTAAACTTGATCATGGCCAAAAGGCCAAGAAGCAATAATGCAGAAAGGAAACAGGGCAGTAGGATAGATCGCAGTCTCGTTCCTTGTGGGGTCTAAGCCTTTAACCCAATAGCAGCAAGTAGGTGAAGCCAAATTTAATTGACGATCCTACAAGGCCAAGTAGAGGGTACCCCACAAGGACCAAGAGGCTTGGATAGATCAAAGAAGTTTTCAACGACGCAGATGAACAGCAGGGATACCCCTAAGGGCCTAGGTCGATACTAGGCTTGATCATGGCCAAAAGGCCGAGAAGCAATAATGCAGAAAGGAAAGAGGGCAGTAGGATAGATCGCAGTCTCGTTCCTTGTGGGGACTAAGCCTCCAACCCAATAGCAGCAAGTAGGTGAAGCCAAATTTAAATGACGATCCTACCAAGCCGAGCAGAAGGTACCCCACAAGCACCAAAAGGCTTGCACAGATTAAGGAACTTCTCAACGACGCAGCTGGACAGCAGGGACACCCCTAAGGGCCTAGGTCAATACCAAACTTGATCATGGCCAAAAAGCCGAGAAGCAATAATGCAGAAAGTAAACAGGGCAGTAGGATAGATCGCAGTCTCATTCCTTGTGGGGAGTAAGCCTTTAACCCAATAGCAGCAAGTAGGTGAAGCCAAATTTAAAGGACGATCCTACCAGGCCGAGCAGAGGGTACCCCACAAGGACCAAAAGGCTTGGATAGATCAAAGAAGTTTTTTTCAACGACGCAGATGAACAGCAGGGATACCCCTAAGGGCCTAGGTCGATACTAGGCTTGATAATGGCCAAAAGGCCGAGAAGGAATAATGCAGAAAGGAAAAAGGGCAGTGGGGTAGATTGCAGTCTCGTTCCTTGTGGGGACTAAGCCTCTAACCCAATAGCAGCAAGTAGGTGAAGCCAAATTTAATTGATGATTCTACGAGACCGAGCAGAGGGTACCCCACAAGGACCAAAAGGCTTGGATAGATCAAAGAACTTCTCAACGACGCAGCTGGACAGCAGGGACACCCCTAACGGCCAAGGTCGATACTAAACTTGATCATGGCCAAAAGGCCGAGAAGCAATAATGTAGAAAGGAAAAAGGGCAGTGGGGGAGATCGCAGTCTCGTTTCTTGTAGGGACTAAGCCTCTAACCCAATAGCAGCAAGTAGGTGAAGCCAAATTTAATTTACGATCCTACCAGGCCAAGCAGAGGGTACCCCACAAGGACCAAAAGGCTTGGATAGATCAAAGAAGTTTTCAACAACGCAGATGAACAGCAGGGACACCCCTAAGGGCCTAGGTCGATACTAAACTTGATCATGGCCAAAAGGCCGAGAAGCAATAATGCAGAAAGGAAACAGGGCAGTAGGATAGATGGCAGTCTCGTTCCTTGTGGGGACTAAGCCTCTAACCCAATAGCAGCAAGTAGGTGAAGCCAAATTTACCGTATTTTTCGCTCCATAAGACGCACTTTTTTCCCCCCAAAAAAGGGGGGAAAATGTCAGTGCGTCTTATGGAGCGAATATGGAGCGGCCGGTCCGGTATTTCCACCGCCGCCGTGTCAGAATACTGGGCCGGCCACTCAGCTCTGCAGCGGCACCTTATGGAGATGACTGCTGATCTTTGTGGAGGGGGGGAGCGGGTACCTGAATTTGACAGGTACCAGCTCTAACTTCGGCAGAGTTGTTCTTTGACCTTACCTGTTCCTCTATCCAGCCGCGCGCTGTCTTCCCGGCTTCTGTAGTGGCGCTGGGCTTGACAGCCGGGTGCCAAGTGCGCATGCACAAGAAGCGGTGCTTTTTGTGAATGGTAAGGCGGTACCTGGGACACATGACAGAACCCAGAAGCCGCCGGACCAATCACAAAGCGCAAGTGCTTCTCGCTCATGCGCACTGGGCATCCGGCTGTCATGCCGAGCGCCAACACTACAGAAGCCGGGAAGACAGCGGCTGGATAGAGGAACAGGCAAGATCAAAGAACAACTCAGCGGAAATAAGAGCGGGTACCTGTCAAATTCAGGTACCTGCTCCCCCCTCCCCAAAGGTCAGCAGTCATATCCTCTACTGTCCACAGTCTCTGGTCATCCCTGTGCTGTTCGCAGTCTCTGGTCATCCCTGTGCTGTCCGCAGTCTCTGGTCATCTCCTGTACTGTGTCTGCAGTCCATTAGTTCAGAATTTTTTTTCCTGTTGTCTGCCTCTAAAACCTAAGTGCGTCTTATGGAGCGAAAAATACGGTAATTGACGATCCTAGCAGGCCAAGCAGAGGGTACCCCAAAAGGACCAAACGGCTTGGATAGATCGAAGAACTTCTCAACGACGCAGCTGTACAGAAGGGACACCCCTAAGGGCTTACGTCAATACCAAACTTGATCTTGGCAAAAAGGCCAAGAAGCAATAATGCAGAAAGGAAAGAGGGCAGTAGGGAAGATCGCACTCTTATTCCTTGTGTGGGACTAAGCCTCTAACCCAATAGCATCAAGTAGGTGAAGCCAAAATTAATTGAATATCCTATCAGGCAGAGCAGAGGGTACCCCACAAGGACCAAAGACTTGGATAGATCGAAGTACTTCTCAACGACGCAGCTAAAACGCAGGGAAACCCCTAAAGGCCTAGGTCAATACCAAACATGATCATGGCCAAAAAGCCGAGAAGCAAAAATGCAATAAGGAATGAGGACAGTAAAGTAGATTGCAGTCTCGTTCCATGTGGGGACTAAGCCTCTAACCCAATAGCAGCAAGTAGGTGAAGCCAAAATTTAATTTACGATCCAACCAGGCCGAGCAGAGGGTACCCAACAAGGACCAAAAAGCTTGGATAAATTGAAGAACTTCTTAACGACACAGCTGGACAGCAGAGACACCCCTAAGGGCCTAGGTCGATACTAAACTTGATCATGGCCAAAAGGCAGAGAAGCAATAATGCAGAAAGGAAACAGGGCAGTAGGATAGATCGCAGTCTCGTTCCTTGTGGGGACTAAGCCTCCAACCCAATAGCAGCAAGTAGGTGAAGCCAAATTTAAATGACGATCCTACCAGGCCGAGCAGGAGGGTACCCCACAAGGACCAAAAGGCTTGGATAGATCGAAGAACTTCTCAACGACGCAGCTGACCAGCAGGGACACCCCTAAGGGCCTAGGTCGACACTAAACTTGATCATGGCCAAAAGGCCGAGAAGCAATAATACAGAAAGGAAAGAGGGCAGTAGGATAGATCGCAGTCTCGTTCCTTGTGGGGACTAAGCCTCTAACCCAACAGCAGCAAGTAGGTGAAGCCAAATTTAAATGACGATCCTACCAGGCCGAGCAGAAGGTACCCCACAAGGACCAAAAGGCTTGGATAGATCGAAGAACTTCTCAACGACGCAGCTGGACAGCAGGGACACCCCTAAGGGCCTAGGTCGACACTAAACTTGATCATGGCCAAAAGGCCGAGAAGCAATAATACAGAAAGGAAAGAGGGCAGTAGGATAGATGGCAGTCTCGTTCCTTGTGGGGACTAAGCCTCTAACCCAACAGCAGCAAGTAGGTGAAGCGAAATTTAAATGATGATCCTACCAGGCCGAGCAGAAGGTACCCCACAAGGACCAAAAGGCTTGGATAGATCGAAGAACTTCTCAACGACGCAGCTGGACAGCAGGGACACCCCTAAGGGCCTAGGTCGATACTAAACTTTATCATGGCCAAAAGGCGGAGAAGCAATAATGCAGAAAAGAAAAAGGGCAGTAGGATAGATGGCAGTCTCATTTCTTGTGGGGAGTAAGCCTTTAACCCAATAGCAGCAAGTAGGTGAAGCCAAATTTAATTGACGATCCTACCAGGCCGAGCAGAGGGTACCCCACAAGGACCAAAAGGCTTGCACAGATTTAAGAACTTTTCAACGACGCAGCTGGACAGCAGGGCACCCCTAAGGGCCTAGGTCGATACTAAACTTGATAATGGCCAAAAGGCCGAGAAGCAATAATGCAGAAAGGAAACAGGGCAGTAGGATAGATTGCAGTCTCGTTCCTTGTGGGGACTAAGCCTCCAACCCAATAGTAGCAAGTAGGTGAAGCCAAATTTAATTGACGATCCTACCAGGCCGAGCAGAGGGTACCCCACAAGGACCAAAAGGCTTGCACAGATTTAAGAACTTTTCAACGACGCAGCTGGACAGCAGGGCACCCCTAAGGGCCTAGGTCGATACTAAACTTGATCATGGCCAAAAGGCCGAGAAGCAATAATGCAGAAAGGAAACAGGGCAGTAGGATAGATTGCAGTCTCGTTCCTTGTGGGGACTAAGCCTCCAACCCAATAGCAGCAAGTAGGTGAAGCCAAATTTAATTGACGATCCTACGAGGCCGAGCAGAGGGTACCCCACAAGGACCAAAAGGCTTGGATAGATCGAAGAACTTCTCAACGACACAGCTGGACAGCAGGGACACCCCTAAGGGCCTAGGTCGATACTAAACTTTATCATGGCCAAAAGGCCGAGAAGCAATAATGCAGAAAGGAAACAGGGCAGTAGGATAGATCGCAGTCTCGTTCCTTGTGGGGACTAAGCCTCTAACCCAATAGCAGCAAGTAGGTGAAGCCAAATTTAAATGACGATCCTACCAGGCCGAGCAGAAGGTACCCCACAAGGACCAAAAGGCTTGGATAGATCGAAGAACTTCTCAACGATGCAGCTGACTAGCAGGGCCACCCCTAAGGGCCTAGGTCGATACTAAACTTGATCATGGCCAAAAGGCCGAGAAGCAATAATGCAGAAAGGAAACAGGGTAGTAGGATAGATCGCAGTCTCGTTGCTTGTGGGGACTAAGCCTCTAACCCAATAGCAGCAAGTAGGTGAAGCCAAATTTAAATGACAATCCTACCAGGCCGAGCAGAGGGTACCCCACAAGGACCAAAAGGCTTGGATAGATCGAAGAACTTCTCAACGACGCAGCTGGACAGCAGGGACACCTCTAAGGGCCTAGGTCGATACTAAACTTTATCATGGCCAAAAGGCCGAGAAGCAATAATGCAGAAAAAAAAAAGGGCAGTAGGATAGATCGCAGTCTCATTCCTTGTGGGGACTAGGTCTCTAACCCAATAGCAGCAAGTAGGTGAAGCCAAATTTAATTGACGATCCTACCAGGCCGAGCAGAAGGTACCCCACAAGGACCAAAAGTCTTGGTTAGATCGAAGAACTTCTCAACGACGCAGCTGGACAGCAGGGACACCCCTAAGGGCCTAGGTCGATACTAAACTTTATCATGGCCAAAAGGCAGAGAAGCAATAATGCAGAAAGGAAAAAGGGCAGTAGGAAAGGTGGCAGTCTCGTTCCTTGAGAGGACAAAGCCTTTAACCCAATAGCAGCAAGTAGGTGAAGCCAAATTTAAATGACTATTCTACCAGGCCGAGCAGAGGGTACCCCACAAGGTCCAAAAGGCTTGGATAGATCGAAGAACTTCTCAACGACGCAGCTGGACAGCAGGGACACCCCTAAGGGCCTAGGTCGATACTAAACTTGATCATGGCCAAAAGGCCGAGAAGCAATAATGCAGAAAGGAAACAGGGCAGTAGGATAGATGGCAGTCTCGTTTCTTCTGGGGACTAAGCCTTTAACCCAATAGCAGCAAGTAAGTGAAGCCAAATTTAATTGACGATCCTACCAGGCCGAGCAGAGAATACCCAACAAGGACCAAAAGGCTTGGATAGATCAAAGAAGTTTTAAACGACGCAGATGAACAGCAGGGATACCCCTAAGGGTCTAGGTCGATACTAAACTTGATCATGGCCAAAAGTCCGAGAAGCAATAATGCAGAAAGGAAACAGGGCAGTAGGATAGATGGCAGTCTCGTTCCTTGTGGGGACTAAGCCTTTAACCCAATAGCAGCAAGTAGGTGAAGCCAAATTTGACGATCCTACCAGGCCGAGCAGAGGGTACCCCACAAGGACCAAAAGGCTTGGATAGATCGAAGAACTTCTCAACAACACAGCTGGACAGCAGGGACACCTCTAAGGGCCTAGGTCGATACTAAACTTTATCATGGCCAAAAGGCCGAGAAGCAATAATGCAGAAAGGAAAAAGGGCAGTGGGGTAGATCGCAGTCTCGTTGCTTGTGGGGACTAAGCCTCTAACCCAATAGCAGCAAGTAGGTGAAGCCAAATTTAATTGACGATCCTACCAGGCCGAGCAGAGGGTACCCCACGAGGACCAAAAGGCTTGGATAGATCGAAGAACTTCTCAACGACGCAGCTGGACAGCAGGGACACCCCTAAGGGCCTAGGTCGATACTAAACTTGATCATGGCCAAAAGGCCGAGAAGCAATAATGCAGAAAGGAAAAAGGGCAGTAGGATAGATCACAGTCTCGTTCCTTGTGGGGACTAAGCCTCTAACCCAATAGCAGCAAGTAGGTGAAGCCAAATTTAATTGACGATCCTACCAGGCCGAGCAGAGGGTACCCCACAAGGACCAAAAGGCTTGGTTAGATCGAAGAACTTCTCAACGTCGCAGCTGGACAGCAGGGACACCCCTAAGGGCCTAGGTCGATACTAAACTTTATCATGGCCAAAAGGCCGAGAAGCAATAATGCAGAAAGGAAAGAGAGCAGTAGGATAGATCGCAGTCTCGTTCCTTGTGGGGACTAAGCCTCTAACCCAATAGCAGCAAGTAGGTGAAGCCAAATTTAATTGACGATCCTACCAGGCCGACCAGAGGGTACCCCACATGGACCAAAAGGCTTGGATAGAGTGAAGAACTTCTCAACGACGCAGTTGGACAGCAGGGACACCCCTAAAGGCCTAGGTCGATACTAAACTTTATCATGGCCAAAAGGCCGAGAAGCAATAATGCAGAAAGGAAAAAGGGCAGTGGGGTAGATCGCATTCTCGTTGCTTGTGGGGACTAAGCATCTAACCCAATAGCAGCAAGTAGGTGAAGCCAAATTTAATTGACGATACTACCAGGCCGAGCAGAGGGTACCCCACGAGGACCAAAAGGCTTGGATAGATCGAAGAACTTCTCAACGACGCAGCTGGACAGCAGGGACACCCCTAAGGGCCTAGGTCGATACTAAACTTTATCATGGCCAAAAGGCCGAGAAGCAATAATGCAGAAAGGAAAGAGAGCAGTAGGATAGATCGCAGTCTCGTTCCTTGTGGGGACTAAGCCTCTAACCCAATAGCAGCAAGTAGGTGAAGCCAAATTTAATTGACGATCCTACCAGGCCGAGCAGAAGGTACCCCACAAGGACCAAAAGGCTTGGTTAGATCGAAGAACTTCTCAACGACGCAGCTGGAAAGCAGGGACACCCCTAAGGGCCTAGGTCGATAGTAAACTTTATCATGGCCAAAAGGCCGAGAAGCAATAATGCATAAAGGAAAGAGAGCAGTAGGATAGATCGCAGTCTCGTTCCTTGTGGGGACTAAGCCTCTAACCCAATAGCAGCAAGTAGGTGAAGCCAAATTTAATTGACGATCCTACCAGGCCGAGCAGAGGGTACCCCACAAGGACCAAAAGGCTTGGATAGATCGAAGAACTTCTCAACGTCGCAGCTGGACAGCAGGGACACCCCTAAGGGCCTAGGTCGATACTAAACTTTATCATGGCCAAAAGGCCGAGAAGCAATAATGCAGAAAGGAAAGAGAGCAGTAGGATAGATCGCAGTCTCGTTCCTTGTGGGGACTAAGCCTCTAACCCAATAGCAGCAAGTAGGTGAAGCCAAATTTAATTGACGATCCTACCAGGCCGAGCAGAGGGTACCCCACAAGGACCAAAAGGCTTGGTTAGATCGAAGAACTTCTCAACGACGCAACTGACCAGCAGGGCCACCCCTAAGGGCCTAGGTCGATACTAAACTTGATCATGGCCAAAAGGCCGAGAAGCAATATTGCAGAAAGGAAAAAGGGCAGTGGGGTAGATCGCAGTCTCGTTCCTTGTGGGGACTAAGCCTCTAACCCAATAGCAGCAAGTAGGTGAAGCCAAATTTAATTGACGATCCTACCAAGCTGAGCAGAGGGTACCCCACAAGGACCAAAAGGCTTGGATAGATCGAAGAACTTCTCAACAACACAGCTGGACAACAGGGACACCTCTAAGGGCCTAGGTCGATACTAAACTTTATCATGGCCAAAAGGCCGAGAAGAAATAATGCAGAAAGGAAAGAGGGCAGTAGGATAGATCGCAGTCTCGTTCCTTGTGGGGACTAAGCCTCTAACCCAATAGCAGCAAGTAGGTGAAGCCAAATTTAAATGACGATCCTACCAGGCCGAGCAGAGGGTACCCCACAAGGACCAAAAGGCTTGGATAGATCGAAGAACTTCTCAACGACGCAGCTGGACAGCAGGGACACCCCTAAGGGCCTAGGTCGACACTAAATTGATCATGGCCAAAAGGCGGAGAAGCAATAATGCAGAAAGGAAAAAGGGCAGTAGGATAGATCGCAGTCTCGTTCCTTGTGAGGACTAAGCCTCTAACCCAATAGCAGCAAGTAGGTGAAGCCAAACTTAATTGACGATCCTACCAGGCCGAGCAGAGGGTACCCCACAAGGACCAAAAGGCTTGGATAGATCGAAGAACTTCTCAACGACGCAGCTGGACAGCAGGGACACCCCTAAGTGCCTAGGTCGATACCAAACTTGATCATGGCCAAAAGGCCGAGAAGCAATAATGCAGAAAGGAAACAGGGCAGTAGGATAGATCGCAGTCTCGTTCCTTGTGGGGTCTAAGCCTCTAACCCAATAGCAGCAAGTAGGTGAAGCCAAATTTAATTGACGATCCTACAAGGCCGAGCAGAGGGTACCCCACAAGGACCAAGAGGCTTGGATAGATCAAAGAAGTTTTCAACGACGCAGATGAACAGCAGGGATACCCCTAAGGGCCTAGGTCGATACTAGGCTTGATCATGGCCAAAAGGCCGAGAAGCAATATTGCAGAAAGAAAACAGGGCAGTAGGATAGATCGCAGTCTCGTTCCTTGTGGGGTCTAAGCCTCTAACCCAATAGCAGCAAGTAGGTGAAGCCAAATTTAATTGACGATCCTACCAGGCCGAGCAGAGGGTACCCCACAAGGACCAAGAGGCTTGGATAGATCAAAGAAGTTTTCAACGACGCAGATGAACAGCAGGGACACCCCTAAGGGCCTAGGTCGATACTAAACTTGATCATGGCCAAAAGGCCGAGAAGCAATAATGCAGAAAGGAAAAAGGACAGTAGGATAGATCGCAGTCTCGTTGCTTGTGGGGACTAAGCCTCTAACCCAATAGCAGCAAGTAGGTGAAGCCAAATTTAAATGACGATCCTACCAGGCCGAGCAGAGGGTACCCCACAAGGACCAAAAGGCTTGGATAGATCGAAGAACTTCTCAACGACGCAGCTGGACAGCAGGGACACCCCTAAGGGCCTAGGTCGATACTAGGCTTGATCATGGCCAAAAGGCCGAGAAGCAATAAGGCAGAAAGGAAACAGGGCAGTAGGATAGATCGCAGTCTCGTTCCTTGTGGGGACTAAGCCTCTAACCCAATAGCAGCAAGTAGGTGAAGCCAAATTTAATTGACGATCCTACAAGGCCGAGCAGAGGGTACCCCACAAGGACCAAAAGGCTTGGATAGATCCAAGAATTTCTCAACGACGCAGCTGGACAGCAGGGACACCCCTAAGGGCCTTGGTCGATACTAAACTTTATCATGGCCAAAAGGCCGAGAAGCAATAAAGCAGAAAGGAAAAAGGGCAGTAGGATAGATCGCAGTCTCGTTCCTTGTGGGGACTAAGCCTCTAACCCAATAGCAGCAAGTAGGTGAAGCCAAATTTAATTGACGATCCTAGCAGGCCGAGCAGAGGGTACCCCACAAGGACCAAAAGGCTTGGTTAGATCGAAGAACTTCTCAACGACGCAGCTGGACAGCAGGGCCACCCCTAAGGGCCTAGGTCGATACTAAACTTTATCATTGCCAAAAGGCCGAGAAGCAATAATGCAGAAAGGAAAGAGAGCAGTAGGATAGATCGCAGTCTCGTTCCTTGTGGGGACTAAGCCTCTAACCCAATAGCAGCAAGTAGGTGAAGCCAAATTTAATTGACGATCCTACCAGGCCGAGCAGAGGGTACCCCACAAGGACCAAAAGGCTTGGATAGATCCAAGAACTTCTCAACGACGCAGCTGGACAGCAGGGACACCCCTAAGGGCCTAGGTCGATACTAAGCTTGATCATGGCCAAAAGGCCGAGAAGCAATAATGCAGAAAGGAAAAAGAGCAGTGGGGTAGATCGCAGTCTCGTTCTTTGTGGGGACTAAGCCTCTAACCCAATAGCAGCAAGTAGGTGAAGCCAAATTTAATTGACGATCCTACCAGGCCGAGCAGAGGGTACCCCACAAGGACCAAAAGGCTTGGATAGATCGAAGAACTTCTCAACGACGCAGCTGGACAGCAGGGACACCCCTAAGGGCCTTGGTCGATACTAAACTTGATCATGGCCAAAAGGCCAAGAAGCAATAATGCAGAAAGGAAACAGGGCAGTAGGATAGATCGCAGTCTCGTTCCTTGTGGGGTCTAAGCCTCTAACCCAATAGCAGCAAGTAGGTGAAGCCAAATTTAATTGACGATCCTACAAGGCCGAGCAGAGGGTACCCCACAAGGACCAAGAGGCTTGGATAGATCAAAGAAGTTTTCAACGACGCAGATGAACAGCAGGGACACCCCTAAGGGCCTAGGTCGATACTAAACTTGATCATGGCCAAAAGGCCGAGAAGCAATAATGCAGAAAGGAAAGAGAGCAGTGGGGTACATCGCAGTCTCGTTCTTTGTGGGGACTAAGCCTCTAACCCAATAGCAGCAAGTAGGTGAAGCCAAATTTAAATGACGATCCTACCAGGCCGAGCAGTGGGTACCCCACAAGGACCAAAAGGCTTGGATAGATCCAAGAATTTCTCAACGACGCAGCTGGACAGCAGGGACACCCCTAAGGGCCTAGGTCGATACTAAACTTTATCATGGCCAAAAGGCCGAGAAGCAATAATGCAGAAAGGAAAAAGGGCAGTAGGATAGATCGCAGTCTCGTTCCTTGTGGGGACTAAGCCTCTAACCCAATAGCAGCAAGTAGGTGAAGCCAAACTTAATTGACGATCCTACCAGGCCGAGCAGAGGGTACCCCACAAGGACCAAAAGGCTTGGATAGATCGAAGAACTTCTCAACGACGCAGCTGGACAGCAGGGACACCCCTAAGGGCCTAGGTCGATACCAAACTTGATCATGGCCAAAAGGCCGAGAAGCAATAATGCAGAAAGGAAACAGGGCAGTAGGATAGATCGCAGTCTCGTTCCTTGTGGGGTCTAAGCCTCTAACCCAATAGCAGCAAGTAGGTGAAGCCAAATTTAATTGACGATCCTACAAGGCCGAGCAGAGGGTACCCCACAAGGACCAAGAGGCTTGGATAGATCAAAGAAGTTTTCAACGACGCAGATGAACAGCAGGGATACCCCTAAGGGCCTAGGTCGATACTAAACCTTATCATGGCCAAAAGGCCGAGAAGCAATAATGCAGAAAGGAAAAAGGGCAGTGGGGTAGATCGCAGTCTCGTTTTTTTTGGGGACTAAGCCTCTAACCCAATAGCAGCAAGTAGGTGAAGCCAAATTTAATTGACGATCCTACCAGGCCGAGCAGAGGGTACCCCACAAGGACCAAAAGGCTTGGTTAGATCGAAGAACTTCTCAACGACGCAGCTGTACAGCAGGGACACCCCTAAGGGCCTAGGTCGATACTAAACTTTATCATGGCCAAAAGGCCGAGAAGCAATAATGCAGAAAGGAAAGAGAGCAGTAGGATAGATCGCAGTCTCGTTCCTTGTGGGGACTAAGCCTCTAACCCAATAGCAGCAAGTAGGTGAAGCCAAATTTAATTGACGATCCTACCAGGCCGAGCAGAGGGTACCCCACAAGGACCAAAAGGCTTGGATAGATCCAAGAATTTCTCAACGACGCAGCTGGACAGCAGGGACACCCCTAAGGGCCTAGGTCGATACTAAACTTTATCATGGCCAAAAGGCCGAGAAGCAATAATTCAGAAAGGAAAGAGAGCAGTAGGATAGATCGCAGTCTCGTTCCTTGTGGGGACTAAGCCTCTAACCCAATAGCAGCAAGTAGGTGAAGCCAAATTTAATTGACGATCCTACCAGGCCGAGCAGAGGGTACCCCACAAGGACCAAAAGGCTTGGATAGATCGAAGAACTTCTCAACGACGCAGCTGGACAGCAGGGACACCCCTAAGGGCCTAGGTCGATACTAAACTTGATCATGGCCAAAAGGCCGAGAAGCAATAATGCAGAAAGGAAAAAGGGCAGTGGGGTAGATCGCAGTCTCGTTCTTTGTGGGGACTAAGCCTCTAACCCAATAGCAGCAAGTAGGTGAAGCCAAATTTAATTGACGATCCTACCAGGCCGAGCAGAGGGTACCCCACAAGGACCAAAAGGCTTGGATAGATCGAAGAACTTCTCAACGACGCAGCTGGACAGCAGGGACACCCCTAAGGGCCTAGGTCGATACTAAACTTTATCATGGCCAAAAGGACGAGAAGCAATAATTCAGAAAGGAAAGAGAGCAGTAGGATAGATCGCAGTCTCGTTCCTTGTGGGGACTAAGCCTCTAACCCAATAGCAGCAAGTAGGTGAAGCCAAATTTAATTGACGATCCTACCAGGCCGAGCAGAGGGTACCCCACAAGGACCAAAAGGCTTGGATAGATCGAAGAACTTCTCAACGACGCAGCTGGACAGCAGGGACACCCCTAAGGGCCTAGGTCGATACTAAACTTGATCATGGCCAAAAGGCCGAGAAGCAATAATGCAGAAAGGAAAAAGGGCAGTGGGGTAGATCGCAGTCTCGTTGCTTGTGGGGACTAAGCCTCTAACCCAATAGCAGCAAGTAGGTGAAGCCAAATTTAATTGACGATCCTACCAGGCTGAGCAGAGGGTACCCCACAAGGACCAAAAGGCTTAGATAGATCGAAGAACTTCTCAACGACACAGCTGGACAGCAGGGACACCCCTAAGGGCCTAGGTCGATACCAAACTTGATCATGGCCAAAAGGCCGAGAAGCAATAATGCAGAAAGGAAAGAGAGCAGTAGGATAGATCGCAGTCTCGTTCCTTGTGGGGACTAAGCCTCTAACCCAATAGCAGCAAGTAGGTGAAGCCAAATTTAATTGACGATCCTACCAGGCCGAGCAGAGGGTACCCCACAAGGACCAAAAGGCTTGGATAGATCGAAGAACTTCTCAACGACGCAGCTGACCAGCAGGGCCACCCCTAAGGGCCTAGGTCGATTCTAAACTTGATCATGGCCAAATGGCCAAGAAGCAATAATGCAGAAAGGAAAAAGGGCAGTGGGGAAGATCGCAGTCTCGTTCTTTGTGGGAACTAAGCCACTAACCCAATAGCAGCAAGTAGGTGAAGCCAAATTTAATTGATGATCCTACCAGGCCGAGCAGAGGGTACCCCACAAGGACCAAAAGGCTTGGATAGATCGAAGAACTTCTCAACGACGCAGCTGGACAGCAGGGACACCCCTAAGGGCCAAGGTCGATACTAAACTTGATCATGGCCAAAAGGCCGAGAAGCAATAATGCAGAAAGGAAAGAGAGCAGTAGGATAGATCACAGTCTCGTTCCTTGTGGGGACTAAGCCTCTAACCCAATAGCAGCAAGTAGGTGAAGCCAAATTTAATTGACAATCCTACCAGGCCGAGCAGAGGGTACCCCACAAGGACCAAAAGGCCTGGATAGATCGAAGAACTTCTCAATGACGCAGCTGGACAGCAGGGACACCCCTAAGGGCCTAGGTCGATACTAAACTTTATCATGGCCAAAAGGCCGAGAAGCAATAATGCAGAAAGGAAAAAGGGCAGTAGGATAGATCGCAGTCTCGTTCTTTGTGGGGACTAAGCCTCTAACCCAATAGCAGCAAGTAGGTGAAGCCAAATTTAATTGACGATCCTACCAGGCCGAGCAGAGGGTACCCCACAAGGAACAAAAGGCTTAGATAGATCGAAGAACTTCTCAACGACGCAGCTGGACAGCAGGGACACCCCTAAGGGCCTAGGTCGATACTAAACTTGATCATGGCCAAAAGGCCGAGAAGCAATAATGCAGAAAGGAAAGAGAGCAGTAGGATAGATCGCAGTCTCGTTCCTTGTGGGGACTAAGCCTCTAACCCAATAGCAGCAAGTAGGTGAAGCCAAATTTAATTGACGATCCTACCAGGCCGAGCAGAGGGTACCCCACAAGGACCAAAAGGCTTGGATAGATCGAAGAACTTCTCAACGACGCAGCTGACCAGCAGGGCCACCCCTAAGGGCCTAGGTCGATTCTAAACTTGATCATGGCCAAAAGGCCAAGAAGCAATAATGCAGAAAGGAAAAAGGGCAGTGGGGAAGATCGCAGTCTCGTTCTTTGTGGGAACTAAGCCTCTAACCCAATAGCAGCAAGTAGGTGAAGCCAAATTTAATTGACGATCCTACCAGGCCGAGCAGAGGGTACCCCACAAGGACCAAAAGGCTTGGATAGATCGAAGAACTTCTCAACGACGCAGCTGGACAGCAGGGACACCCCTAAGGGCCAAGGTCGATACTAAACTTGATCATGGCCAAAAGGCCGAGAAGCAATAATGCAGAAAGGAAAGAGAGCAGTAGGATAGATCGCAGTCTCGTTCCTTGTGGGGACTAAGCCTCTAACCCAATAGCAGCAAGTAGGTGAAGCCAAATTTAATTGACAATCCTACCAGGCCGAGCAGAGGGTACCCCACAAGGACCAAAAGGCTTGGATAGATCGAAGAACTTCTCAACGACGCAGCTGGACAGCAGGGACACCCCTAAGGGCCTAGGTCGATACTAAACTTTATCATGGCCAAAAGGACGAGAAGCAATAATTCAGAAAGGAAAGAGAGCAGTAGGATAGATCGCAGTCTCGTTCCTTGTGGGGACTAAGCCTCTAACCCAATAGCAGCAAGTAGGTGAAGCCAAATTTAATTGACGATCCTACCAGGCCGAGCAGAGGGTACCCCACAAGGACCAAAAGGCTTGGATAGATCGAAGAACTTCTCAACGACGCAGCTGGACAGCAGGGACACCCCTAAGGGCCTAGGTCGATACTAAACTTGATCATGGCCAAAAGGCCGAGAAGCAATAATGCAGAAAGGAAAAAGGGCAGTGGGGTAGATCGCAGTCTCGTTGCTTGTGGGGACTAAGCCTCTAACCCAATAGCAGCAAGTAGGTGAAGCCAAATTTAATTGACGATCCTACCAGGCCGAGCAGAGGGTACCCCACAAGGACCAAAAGGCTTAGATAGATCGAAGAACTTCTCAACGACACAGCTGGACAGCAGGGACACCCCTAAGGGCCTAGGTCGATACCAAACTTGATCATGGCCAAAAGGCCGAGAAGCAATAATGCAGAAAGGAAAGAGAGCAGTAGGATAGATCGCAGTCTCGTTCCTTGTGGGGACTAAGCCTCTAACCCAATAGCAGCAAGTAGGTGAAGCCAAATTTAATTGACGATCCTACCAGGCCGAGCAGAGGGTACCCCACAAGGACCAAAAGGCTTGGATAGATCGAAGAACTTCTCAACGACGCAGCTGGACAGCAGGGACACCCCTAAGGGCCAAGGTCGATACTAAACTTGATCATGGCCAAAAGGCCGAGAAGCAATAATGCAGAAAGGAAAGAGAGCAGTAGGATAGATCACAGTCTCGTTCCTTGTGGGGACTAAGCCTCTAACCCAATAGCAGCAAGTAGGTGAAGCCAAATTTAATTGACAATCCTACCAGGCCGAGCAGAGGGTACCCCACAAGGACCAAAAGGCCTGGATAGATTGAAGAACTTCTCAACGACGCAGCTGGACAGCAGGGACACCCCTAAGGGCCTAGGTCGATACTAAACTTTATCATGGCCAAAAGGCCGAGAAGCAATAAAGCAGAAAGGAAAAAGGGCAGTAGGATAGATCGCAGTCTCGTTCCTTGTGGGGACTAAGCCTCTAACCCAATAGCAGCAAGTAGGTGAAGCCAAATTTAATTGACGATCCTACCAGGCCGAGCAGAGGGTACCCCACAAGGACCAAAAGGCTTGGATAGATCGAAGAACTTCTCAACGACGCAGCTGACCAGTAGGGCCACCTCTAAGGGCCTAGGTCGATTCTAAACTTGATCATGGCCAAAAGGCCAAGAAGTAATAATGCAGAAAGGAAAAAGGGCACTGGGGAAGATCGCAGTCTCAGTCTTTGTGGGAACTAAGCCTCTAACCCAATAGCAGCAAGTAGGTGAAGCCAAATTTAATTGACGATCCTACCAGGCCGAGCAGAGGGTACCCCACAAGGACCAAAAGGCTTGGATAGATCGAAGAACTTCTCAACGATGCAGCTGACCAGCAGGGCCACCCCTAAGGGCCTAGGTCGATACTAAACTTTATCATGGCCAAAAGGCCGAGAAGTAATAATGCAGAAAGGAAAAGAGAGCAGTAGGATAGATCGCAGTCTCGTTCCTTGTGGGGACTAAGCCTCTAACCCAATAGCAGCAAGTAGGTGAAGCCAAATTTAATTGACGATCCTACCAGGCCGAGCAGAGGGTACCCCACAAGGACCAAAAGGCTTGGATAGATCGAAGAACTTCTCAACGACGCAGCTGGACAGCAGGGACACCCCTAAGGGCCTAGGTCGATACTAAACTTTATCATGGCCAAAAGGCCGAGAAGCAATAATGCAGAAAGGAAAGAGAGCAGTAGGATAGATCGCAGTCTCGTTCCTTGTGGGGACTAAGCCTCTAACCCAATAGCAGCAAGTAGGTGAAGCCAAATTTAATTGACGATCCTACCAGGCCGAGCAGAGGGTACCCCACAAGGACCAAAAGGCTTGGATAGATCGAAGAACTTCTCAACGACGCAGCTGACCAGCAGGGCCACCCCTAAGGGCCTAGGTCGATACTAAACTTGATCATGGCCAAAAGGCCAAGAAGCAATAATGCAGAAAGGAAAAAGGGCAGTGGGGTAGATCGCAGTCTCGTTCTTTGTGGGGACTAAGCCTCTAACCCAATAGCAGCAAGTAGGTGAAGCCAAATTTAATTGACGATCCTACCAGGCCGAGCAGAGGGTACCCCACAAGGACCAAAAGGCTTGGATAGATCGAAGAACTTCTCAACGACGCAGCTGGACAGCAGGGACACCCCTAAGGGCCTAGGTCGATACTAAACTTTATCATGGCCAAAAGGCCGAGAAGCAATAATTCAGAAAGGAAAGAGAGCAGTAGGATAGATCGCAGTCTCGTTCCTTGTGGGGACTAAGCCTCTAACCCAATAGCAGCAAGTAGGTGAAGCCAAATTTAATTGACGATCCTACCAGGCCGAGCAGAGGGTACCCCACAAGGACCAAAAGGCTTGGATAGATCGAAGAACTTCTCAACGACGCAGCTGGACAGCAGGGACACCCCTAAGGGCCTAGGTCGATACTAAACTTGATCATGGCCAAAAGGCCGAAAAGCAATAATGCAGAAAGGAAAAAGGGCAGTGGGGTAGATCGCAGTCTCGTTGCTTGTGGGGACTAAGCCTCTAACCCAATAGCAGCAAGTAGGTGAAGCCAAATTTAATTGACGATCCTACCAGGCCGAGCAGAGGGTACCCCACAAGGACCAAAAGGCTTAGATAGATCGAAGAACTTCTCAACGACACAGCTGGACAGCAGGGACACCCCTAAGGGCCTAGGTCGATACTAAACTTGATCATGGCCAAAAGGCCGAGAAGCAATAATGCAGAAAGGAAAGAGAGCAGTAGGATAGATCACAGTCTCGTTCCTTGTGGGGACTAAGCCTCTAACCCAATAGCAGCAAGTAGGTGAAGCCAAATTTAATTGACAATCCTACCAGGCCGAGCAGAGGGTACCCCACAAGGACCAAAAGGCTTAGATAGATCGAAGAACTTCTCAATGACGCAGCTGGACAGCAGGGACACCCCTAAGGGCCTAGGTCGATACTAAACTTTATCATGGCCAAAAGGCCGAGAAGCAATAATGCAGAAAGGAAAAAGGGCAGTAGGATAGATCGCAGTCTCGTTCTTTGTGGGGACTAAGCCTCTAACCCAATAGCAGCAAGTAGGTGAAGCCAAATTTAATTGACGATCCTACCAGGCCGAGCAGAGGGTACCCCACAAGGAACAAAAGGCTTAGATAGATCAAAGAACTTCTCAACGACGCAGCTGGACAGCAGGGACACCCCTAAGGGCCTAGGTCGATACTAAACTTGATCATGGCCAAAAGGCCGAGAAGCAATAATGCAGAAAGGAAAGAGAGCAGTAGGATAGATCGCAGTCTCGTTCCTTGTGGGGACTAAGCCTCTAACCCAATAGCAGCAAGTAGGTGAAGCCAAATTTAATTGACGATCCTACCAGGCCGAGCAGAGGGTACCCCACAAGGACCAAAAGGCTTGGATAGATCGAAGAACTTCTCAACGACGCAGCTGACCAGCAGGGCCACCCCTAAGGGCCTAGGTCGATTCTAAACTTGATCATGGCCAAAAGGCCAAGAAGCAATAATGCAGAAAGGAAAAAGGGCAGTGGGGAAGATCGCAGTCTCGTTCTTTGTGGGAACTAAGCCTCTAACCCAATAGCAGCAAGTAGGTGAAGCCAAATTTAATTGACGATCCTACCAGGCCGAGCAGAGGGTACCCCACAAGGACCAAAAGGCTTGGATAGATCGAAGAACTTCTCAACGACGCAGCTGGACAGCAGGGACACCCCTAAGGGCCAAGGTCGATACTAAACTTGATCATGGCCAAAAGGCCGAGAAGCAATAATGCAGAAAGGAAAGAGAGCAGTAGGATAGATCACAGTCTCGTTCCTTGTGGGGACTAAGCCTCTAACCCAATAGCAGCAAGTAGGTGAAGCCAAATTTAATTGACGATCCTACCAGGCCGAGCAGAGGGTACCCCACAAGGACCAAAAGGCCTGGATAGATCGAAGAACTTCTCAATGACGCAGCTGGACAGCAGGGACACCCCTAAGGGCCTAGGTCGATACTAAACTTTATCATGGCCAAAAGGCCGAGAAGCAATAATGCAGAAAGGAAAAAGGGCAGTGGGGTAGATCGCAGTCTCGTTCCTTGTGGGGACTAAGCCTCTAACCCAATAGCAGCAAGTAGGTGAAGCCAAATTTAATTGACGATCCTACAAGGCCGAGCAGAGGGTACCCCACAAGGACCAAAAGGCTTGGTTAGATCGAAGAACTTCTCAACGACGCAGCTGGACAGCAGGGCCACCCCTAAGGGCCAAGGTCGATACTAAACTTGATCATGGCCAAAAGGCCGAGAAGCAATAATGCAGAAAGAAAAGAGAGCAGTAGGATAGATCGCAGTCTCGTTCCTTGTGGGGACTAAGCCTCTAACCCAATAGCAGCAAGTAGGTGAAGCCAAATTTAATTGACGATCCTACCAGGCCGAGCAGAGGGTACCCCACAAGGACCAAAAGGCTTGGATAGATCGAAGAACTTCTCAACGACGCAGCTGACCAGCAGGGCCACCCCTAAGGGCCTAGGTCGATTCTAAACTTGATCATGGCCAAAAGGCCAAGAAGCAATAATGCAGAAAGGAAAAAGGGCAGTGGGGAAGATCGCAGTCTCGTTCTTTGTGGGAACTAAGCCTCTAACCCAATAGCAGCAAGTAGGTGAAGCCAAATTTAATTGACGATCCTACCAGGCCGAGCAGAGGGTACCCCACAAGGACCAAAAGGCTTGGATAGATCGAAGAACTTCTCAACGACGCAGCTGACCAGCAGGGCCACCCCTAAGGGCCTAGGTCGATACTAAACTTTATCATGGCCAAAAGGCCGAGAAGCAATAATGCAGAAAGGAAAAAGGGCAGTGGGGTAGATCGCAGTCTCGTTCCTTGTGGGGACTAAGCCTCTAACCCAATAGCAGCAAGTAGGTGAAGCCAAATTTAATTGACGATCCTACAAGGCCGAGCAGAGGGTACCCCACAAGGACCAAAAGGCTTGGTTAGATCGAAGAACTTCTCAACGACGCAGCTGGACAGCAGGGCCACCCCTAAGGGCCAAGGTCGATACTAAACTTGATCATGGCCAAAAGGCCGAGAAGCAATAATGCAGAAAGAAAAGAGAGCAGTAGGATAGATCGCAGTCTCGTTCTTTGTGGGGACTAAGCCTCTAACCCAATAGCAGCAAGTAGGTGAAGCCAAATTTAATTGACGATCCTACCAGGCCGAGCAGAGGGTACCCCACAAGGACCAAAAGGCTTAGATAGATCGAAGAACTTCTCAACGACGCAGCTGGACAGCAGGGACACCCCTAAGGGCCTAGGTCGATACTAAACTTGATCATGGCCAAAAGGCCGAGAAGCAATAATGCAGAAAGGAAAGAGAGCAGTAGGATAGATCGCAGTCTCGTTCCTTGTGGGGACTAAGCCTCTAACCCAATAGCAGCAAGTAGGTTAAGCCAAATTTAATTGACGATCCTACCAGGCCGAGCAGAGGGTACCCCACAAGGACCAAAAGGCTTGGATAGATCGAAGAACTTCTCAACGACGCAACTGACCAGCAGGGCCACCCCTAAGGGCCTAGGTCGATACTAAACTTGATCATGGCCAAAAGGCCGAGAAGCAATAATGCAGAAAGGAAAAAGGGCAGTGGGGTAGATCGCAGTCTCGTTCCTTGTGGGGACTAAGCCTCTAACCCAATAGCAGCAAGTAGGTGAAGCCAAATTTAATTGACGATCCTACCAGGCTGAGCAGAGGGTACCCCACAAGGACCAAAAGGCTTGGATAGATCGAAGAACTTCTCAACGACGCAGCTGGACAGCAGGGACACCCCTAAGGGCCTAGGTCAATACTAAACTTTATTATGGCCAAAAGGCCGAGAAGCAATAATGCAGAAAGGAAAGAGAGCAGTAGGATAGATCGCAGTCTCGTTCCTTGTGGGGACTAAGCCTCTAACCCAATAGCAGCAAGTAGGTGAAGCCAAATTTAATTGACGATCCTACCAGGCCGAGCAGAGTGTACCCCACAAGGACCAAAAGGCTTGGATAGATTGAAGAACTTCTCAACGACGCAGCTGGACAGCAGGGACACCCCTAAGGGCCTAGGTCGATACTAAACTTTATCATGGCCAAAAGGCCGAGAAGCAATAAAGCAGAAAGGAAAAAGGGCAGTAGGATAGATCGCAGTCTCGTTCCTTGTGGGGACTAAGCCTCTAACCCAATAGCAGCAAGTAGGTGAAGCCAAATTTAATTGACGATCCTACCAGGCCGAGCAGAGGGTACCCCACAAGGACCAAAAGGCTTGGATAGATCGAAGAACTTCTCAACGACGCAGCTGACCAGTAGGGCCACCTCTAAGGGCCTAGGTCGATTCTAAACTTGATCATGGCCAAAAGGCCAAGAAGTAATAATGCAGAAAGGAAAAAGGGCACTGGGGAAGATCGCAGTCTCAGTCTTTGTGGGAACTAAGCCTCTAACCCAATAGCAGCAAGTAGGTGAAGCCAAATTTAATTGACGATCCTACCAGGCCGAGCAGAGGGTACCCCACAAGGACCAAAAGGCTTGGATAGATCGAAGAACTTCTCAACGATGCAGCTGACCAGCAGGGCCACCCCTAAGGGCCTAGGTCGATACTAAACTTTATCATGGCCAAAAGGCCGAGAAGTAATAATGCAGAAAGGAAAAGAGAGCAGTAGGATAGATCACAGTCTCGTTCCTTGTGGGGACTAAGCCTCTAACCCAATAGCAGCAAGTAGGTGAAGCCAAATTTAATTGACAATCCTACCAGGCCGAGCAGAGGGTACCCCACAAGGACCAAAAGGCTTAGATAGATCGAAGAACTTCTCAATGACGCAGCTGGACAGCAGGGACACCCCTAAGGGCCTAGGTCGATACTAAACTTGATCATGGCCAAAAGGCCGAGAAGCAATAATGCAGAAAGGAAAAAGGGCAGTAGGATAGATCGCAGTCTCGTTCCTTGTGGGGACTAAGCCTCTAACCCAATAGCAGCAAGTAGGTGAAGCCAAATTTAATTGACGATCCTACCAGGCCGAGCAGAGGGTACCCCACAAGGACCAAAAGGCTTGGATAGATCGAAGAACTTCTCAACGACGCAGCTGACCAGCAGGGCCACCCCTAAGGGCCTAGGTCGATTCTAAACTTGATCATGGCCAAAAGGCCAAGAAGCAATAATGCAGAAAGGAAAAAGGGCAGTGGGGAAGATCGCAGTCTCGTTCTTTGTGGGAACTAAGCCTCTAACCCAATAGCAGCAAGTAGGTGAAGCCAAATTTAATTGACGATCCTACCAGGCCGAGCAGAGGGTACCCCACAAGGACCAAAAGGCTTGGATAGATCGAAGAACTTCTCAACGACGCAGCTGGACAGCAGGGACACCCCTAAGGGCCAAGGTCGATACTAAACTTGATCATGGCCAAAAGGCCGAGAAGCAATAATGCAGAAAGGAAAGAGAGCAGTAGGATAGATCACAGTCTCGTTCCTTGTGGGGACTAAGCCTCTAACCCAATAGCAGCAAGTAGGTGAAGCCAAATTTAATTGACGATCCTACCAGGCCGAGCAGAGGGTACCCCACAAGGACCAAAAGGCCTGGATAGATCGAAGAACTTCTCAATGACGCAGCTGGACAGCAGGGACACCCCTAAGGGCCTAGGTCGATACTAAACTTTATCATGGCCAAAAGGCCGAGAAGCAATAATGCAGAAAGGAAAAAGGGCAGTGGGGTAGATCGCAGTCTCGTTCCTTGTGGGGACTAAGCCTCTAACCCAATAGCAGCAAGTAGGTGAAGCCAAATTTAATTGACGATCCTACAAGGCCGAGCAGAGGGTACCCCACAAGGACCAAAAGGCTTGGTTAGATCGAAGAACTTCTCAACGACGCAGCTGGACAGCAGGGCCACCTCTAAGGGCCAAGGTCGATACTAAACTTGATCATGGCCAAAAGGCCGAGAAGCAATAATGCAGAAAGAAAAGAGAGCAGTAGGATAGATCGCAGTCTCGTTCCTTGTGGGGACTAAGCCTCTAACCCAATAGCAGCAAGTAGGTGAAGCCAAATTTAATTGACGATCCTACCAGGCCGAGCAGAGGGTACCCCACAAGGACCAAAAGGCTTGGATAGATCGAAGAACTTCTCAACGACGCAGCTGACCAGCAGGGCCACCCCTAAGGGCCTAGGTCGATACTAAACTTTATCATGGCCAAAAGGCCGAGAAGCAATAATGCAGAAAGGAAAAAGGGCAGTGGGGTAGATCGCAGTCTCGTTCCTTGTGGGGACTAAGCCTCTAACCCAATAGCAGCAAGTAGGTGAAGCCAAATTTAATTGACGATCCTACAAGGCCGAGCAGAGGGTACCCCACAAGGACCAAAAGGCTTGGTTAGATCGAAGAACTTCTCAACGACGCAGCTGGACAGCAGGGCCACCCCTAAGGGCCAAGGTCGATACTAAACTTGATCATGGCCAAAAGGCCGAGAAGCAATAATGCAGAAAGAAAAGAGAGCAGTAGGATAGATCGCAGTCTCGTTCTTTGTGGGGACTAAGCCTCTAACCCAATAGCAGCAAGTAGGTGAAGCCAAATTTAATTGACGATCCTACCAGGCCGAGCAGAGGGTACCCCACAAGGACCAAAAGGCTTAGATAGATCGAAGAACTTCTCAACGACGCAGCTGGACAGCAGGGACACCCCTAAGGGCCTAGGTCGATACTAAACTTGATCATGGCCAAAAGGCCGAGAAGCAATAATGCAGAAAGGAAAGAGAGCAGTAGGATAGATCGCAGTCTCGTTCCTTGTGGGGACTAAGCCTCTAACCCAATAGCAGCAAGTAGGTGAAGCCAAATTTAATTGACGATCCTACCAGGCCGAGCAGAGGGTACCCCACAAGGACCAAAAGGCTTGGATAGATCGAAGAACTTCTCAACGACGCAGCTGACCAGCAGGGCCACCCCTAAGGGCCTAGGTCGATTCTAAACTTGATCATGGCCAAAAGGCCAAGAAGCAATAATGCAGAAAGGAAAAAGGGCAGTGGGGAAGATGGCAGTCTCGTTCTTTGTGGGAACTAAGCCTCTAACCCAATAGCAGCAAGTAGGTGAAGCCAAATTTAATTGACGATCCTACCAGGCCGAGCAGAGGGTACCCCACAAGGACCAAAAGGCTTGGATAGATCGAAGAACTTCTCAACGACGCAGCTGGACAGCAGGGACACCCCTAAGGGCCAAGGTCGATACTAAACTTGATCATGGCCAAAAGGCCGAGAAGCAATAATGCAGAAAGGAAAGAGAGCAGTAGGATAGATCACAGTCTCGTTCCTTGTGGGGACTAAGCCTCTAACCCAATAGCAGCAAGTAGGTGAAGCCAAATTTAATTGACAATCCTACCAGGCCGAGCAGAGGGTACCCCACAAGGACCAAAAGGCCTGGATAGATCGAAGAACTTCTCAATGACGCAGCTGGACAGCAGGGACACCCCTAAGGGCCTAGGTCGATACTAAACTTTATCATGGCCAAAAGGCCGAGAAGCAATAATGCAGAAAGGAAACAGGGTAGTAGGATAGATCGCAGCCTCGTTGCTTGTGGGGACTAAGCCTCTAACCCAATAGCAGCAAGTAGGTGAAGCCAAATTTAAATGACGATCCTACCAGGCCGAGCAGAGGGTACCCCACAAGGACCAAAAGGCTTGGATAGATCGAAGAACTTCTCAACGACGCAGCTGGACAGCAGGGACACCCCTAAGGGCCTAGGTCGATACTAGGCTTGATCATGGCCAAAAGGCCGAGAAGCAATAAGGCAGAAAGGAAACAGGGCAGTAGGATAGATCGCAGTCTCGTTCCTTGTGGGGACTAAGCCTCTAACCCAATAGCAGCAAGTAGGTGAAGCCAAATTTAATTGACGATCCTACAAGGCCGAGCAGAGGGTACCCCACAAGGACCAAAAGGCTTGGATAGATCCAAGAATTTCTCAACGACGCAGCTGGACAGCAGGGACACCCCTAAGGGCCTAGGTCGATACTAAACTTTATCATGGCCAAAAGGCCGAGAAGCAATAAAGCAGAAAGGAAAAAGGGCAGTAGGATAGATCGCAGTCTCGTTCCTTGTGGGGACTAAGCCTCTAACCCAATAGCAGCAAGTAGGTGAAGCCAAATTTAATTGACGATCCTAGCAGGCCGAGCAGAGGGTACCCCACAAGGACCAAAAGGCTTGGTTAGATCGAAGAACTTCTCAACGACGCAGCTGGACAGCAGGGACACCCCTAAGGGCCTAGGTCGATACTAAACTTTATCATTGCCAAAAGGCCGAGAAGCAATAATGCAGAAAGGAAAGAGAGCAGTAGGATAGATCGCAGTCTTGTTCCTTGTGGGGACTAAGCCTCTAACCCAATAGCAGCAAGTAGGTGAAGCCAAATTTAATTGACGATCCTACCAGGCCGAGCAGAGGGTACCCCACAAGGACCAAAAGGCTTGGATAGATCGAAGAACTTCTCAACGACGCAGCTGGACAGCAGGGACACCCCTAAGGGCCTAGGTCGATACTAAACTTGATCATGGCCAAAAGGCCAAGAAGCAATAATGCAGAAAGGAAACAGGGCAGTAGGATAGATCGCAGTCTCGTTCCTTGTGGGGTCTAAGCCTCTAACCCAATAGCAGCAAGTAGGTGAAGCCAAATTTAATTGACGATCCTACAAGGCCGAGCAGAGGGTACCCCACAAGGACCAAGAGGCTTGGATAGATCAAAGAAGTTTTCAACGACGCAGATGAACAGCAGGGACACCCCTAAGGGCCTAGGTCGATACTAAACTTGATCATGGCCAAAAGGCCGAGAAGCAATAATGCAGAAAGGAAAGAGAGCAGTGGGATAGATTGCAGTCTCGTTCTTTGTGGGGACTAAGCCTCTAACCCAATAGCAGCAAGTAGGTGAAGCCAAATTTAAATGACGATCCTACCAGGCCGAGCAGTGGGTACCCCACAAGGACCAAAAGGCTTGGATAGATCCAAGAATTTCTCAACGACGCAGCTGGACAGCAGGGACACCCCTAAGGGCCTAGGTCGATACTAAACTTTATCATGGCCAAAAGGCCGAGAAGCAATAATGCAGAAAGGAAAAAGGGCAGTAGGATAGATCGCAGTCTCGTTCCTTGTGGGGACTAAGCCTCTAACCCAATAGCAGCAAGTAGGTGAAGCCAAACTTAATTGACGATCCTACCAGGCCGAGCAGAGGGTACCCCACAAGGACCAAAAGGCTTGGATAGATCGAAGAACTTCTCAACGACGCAGCTGGACAGCAGGGACACCCCTAAGGGCCTAGGTCGATACCAAACTTGATCATGGCCAAAAGGCCGAGAAGCAATAATGCAGAAAGGAAACAGGGCAGTAGGATAGATCGCAGTCTCGTTCCTTGTGGGGTCTAAGCCTCTAACCCAATAGCAGCAAGTAGGTGAAGCCAAATTTAATTGACGATCCTACAAGGCCGAGCAGAGGGTACCCCACAAGGACCAAGAGGCTTGGATAGATCAAAGAAGTTTTCAACGACGCAGATGAACAGCAGGGATACCCCTAAGGGCCTAGGTCGATACTAGGCTTGATCATGGCCAAAAGGCCGAGAAGCAATAATGCAGAAAGGAAACAGGGCAGTAGGATAGATCGCAGTCTCGTTCCTTGTGGGGTCTAAGCCTCTAACCCAATAGCAGCAAGTAGGTGAAGCCAAATTTAATTGACGATCCTACAAGGCCGAGCAGAGGGTACCCCACAAGGACCAAGAGGCTTGGATAGATCAAAGAAGTTTTCAACGACGCAGATGAACAGCAGGGACACCCCTAAGGGCCTAGGTCGATACTAAACTTGATCATGGCCAAAAGGCCGAGAAGCAATAATGCAGAAAGGAAAAAGGACAGTAGGATAGATCGCAGTCTCGTTGCTTGTGGGGACTAAGCCTCTAACCCAATAGCAGCAAGTAGGTGAAGCCAAATTTTAATGACGATCCTACCAGGCCGAGCAGAGGGTACCCCACAAGGACCAAAAGGCTTGGATAGATCGAAGAACTTCTCAACGACGCAGCTGGACAGCAGGGACACCCCTAAGGGCCTAGGTCGATTCTAAACTTTATCATGGCCAAAAGGCCGAGAAGCAATAATGCAGAAAGGAAACAGGGTAGTAGGATAGATCGCAGTCTCGTTGCTTGTGGGGACTAAGCCTCTAACCCAATAGCAGCAAGTAGGTGAAGCCAAATTTAAATGACGATCCTACCAGGCCGAGCAGAGGGTACCCCACAAGGACCAAAAGGCTTGGATAGATCCAAGAATTTCTCAACGACGCAGCTGGACAGCAGGGACACCCCTAAGGGCCTAGGTCGATACTAAACCTTATCATGGCCAAAAGGCCGAGAAGCAATAATGCAGAAAGGAAAAAGGGCAGTAGGATAGATCGCAGTCTCGTTCCTTGTGGGGACTAAGCCTCTAACCCAATAGCAGCAAGTAGGTGAAGCCAAATTTAATTGACGATCCTACCAGGCCGAGCAGAGGGTACCCCACAAGGACCAAAAGGCTTGGTTAGATCGAAGAACTTCTCAACGACGCAGCTGTACAGCAGGGACACCCCTAAGGGCCTAGGTCGATACTAAACTTTATCATGGCCAAAAGGCCGAGAAGCAATAATGCAGAAAGGAAAGAGAGCAGTAGGATAGATCGCAGTCTCGTTCCTTGTGGGGACTAAGCCTCTAACCCAATAGCAGCAAGTAGGTGAAGCCAAATTTAAATGACGATCCTACCAGGCCGAGCAGAGGGTACCCCACAAGGACAAAAAGGCTTGGATAGATCCAAGAATTTCTCAACGACGCAGCTGGACAGCAGGGACACCCCTAAGGGCCTAGGTCGATACTAATCTTGATCATGGCCAAAAGGCCGAGAAGCAATAATGCAGAAAGGAAAAAGGGCAGTGGGGTAGATCGCAGTCTCGTTCTTTGTGGGGACTAAGCCTCTAACCCAATAGCAGCAAGTAGGTGAAGCCAAATTTAAATGACGATTCTACCAGGCCGAGCAGAGGGTACCCCACAAGGACCAAAAGGCTTGGATAGATCGAAGAACTTCTCAACGACGCAGCTGGACAGCAGGGACACCCCTAAGGGCCTAGGTCGATACCAAACTTTATCATGGCCAAAAGGCCGAGAAGCAATAATGCAGAAAGGAAAAAGGGCAGTGGGGTAGATCGCAGTCTCGTTCTTTGTGGGGACTAAGCCTCTAACCCAATAGCAGCAAGTAGGTGAAGCCAAATTTAATTGACGATCCTACCAGGCCGAGCAGAGGGTACCCCACAAGGACCAAAAGGCTTGGATAGATCGAAGAACTTCTCAACGACGCAGCTGGACAGCAGGGACACCCCTAAGGGCCTAGGTCGATACTAAACTTTATCATGGCCAAAAGGCCGAGAAGCAATAATGCAGAAAGGAAAGAGAGCAGTAGGATAGATCGCAGTCTCGTTCCTTGTGGGGACTAAGCCTCTAACCCAATAGCAGCAAGTAGGTGAAGCCAAATTTAATTGACGATCCTACCAGGCCGACCAGAGGGTACCCCACATGGACCAAAAGGCTTGGATAGAGTGAAGAACTTCTCAACGACGCAGCTGGACAGCAGGGACACCCCTAAAGGCCTAGGTCGATACTAAACTTTATCATGGCCAAAAGGCCGAGAAGCAATAATGCAGAAAGGAAAAAGGGCAGTGGGGTAGATCGCATTCTCGTTGCTTGTGGGGACTAAGCCTCTAACCCAATAGCAGCAAGTAGGTGAAGCCAAATTTAATTGACGATACTACCAGGCCGAGCAGAGGGTACCCCACGAGGACCAAAAGGCTTGGATAGATCGAAGAACTTCTCAACGACGCAGCTGGACAGCAGGGACACCCCTAAGGGCCTAGGTCGATACTAAACTTTATCATGGCCAAAAGGCCGAGAAGCAATAATGCAGAAAGGAAAGAGAGCAGTAGGATAGATCGCAGTCTCGTTCCTTGTGGGGACTAAGCCTCTAACCCAATAGCAGCAAGTAGGTGAAGCCAAATTTAATTGACGATCCTACCAGGCCGAGCAGAAGGTACCCCACAAGGACCAAAAGGCTTGGTTAGATCGAAGAACTTCTCAACGACGCAGCTGGACAGCAGGGACACCCCTAAGGGCCTAGGTCGATAGTAAACTTTATCATGGCCAAAAGGCCGAGAAGCAATAATGCAGAAAGGAAAGAGAGCAGTAGGATAGATCGCAGTCTCGTTCCTTGTGGGGACTAAGCCTCTAACCCAATAGCAGCAAGTAGGTGAAGCCAAATTTAATTGACGATCCTACCAGGCCGAGCAGAGGGTACCCCACAAGGACCAAAAGGCTTGGATAGATCGAAGAACTTCTCAACGTCGCAGCTGGACAGCAGGGACACCCCTAAGGGCCTAGGTCGATACTAAACTTTATCATGGCCAAAAGGCCGAGAAGCAATAATGCAGAAAGGAAAGAGAGCAGTAGGATAGATCGCAGTCTCGTTCCTTGTGGGGACTAAGCCTCTAACCCAATAGCAGCAAGTAGGTTAAGCCAAATTTAATTGACGATCCTACCAGGCCGAGCAGAGGGTACCCCACAAGGACCAAAAGGCTTGGATAGATCGAAGAACTTCTCAACGACGCAACTGACCAGCAGGGCCACCCCTAAGGGCCTAGGTCGATACTAAACTTGATCATGGCCAAAAGGCCGAGAAGCAATAATGCAGAAAGGAAAGAGAGCAGTAGGATAGATCGCAGTCTCGTTCCTTGTGGGGACTAAGCCTCTAACCCAATAGCAGCAAGTAGGTGAAGCCAAATTTAACTGACGATCCTACCAGGCCGAGCAGAGGGTACCCCACAAGGACCAAAAGGCTTGGATAGATCGAAGAACTTCTCAACGACGCAGCTGACCAGCAGGGCCACCCCTAAGGGCCTAGGTCGATTCTAAACTTGATCATGGCCAAAAGGCCAAGAAGCAATAATGCAGAAAGGAAAAAGGGCACTGGGGAAGATCGCAGTCTCGTTCTTTGTGGGAACTAAGCCTCTAACCCAATAGCAGCAAGTAGGTGAAGCCAAATTTAATTGACGATCCTACCAGGCCGAGCAGAGGGTACCCCACAAGGACCAAAAGGCTTGGATAGATCGAAGAACTTCTCAACGATGCAGCTGACCAGCAGGGCCACCCCTAAGGGCCTAGGTCGATACTAAACTTTATCATGGCCAAAAGGCCGAGAAGTAATAATGCAGAAAGGAAAAAGGGCAGTGGGGTAGATCGCAGTCTCGTTGCTTGTGGGGACTAAGCCTCTAACCCAATAGCAGCAAGTAGGTGAAGCCAAATTTAATTGACGATCCTACCAGGCCGAGTAGAGGGTACCCCACAAGGACCAAAAGGCTTGGATAGATCGAAGAACTTCTCAACGACGCAGCTGGACAGCAGGGACACCCCTAAGGGCCTAGGTCGATACTAAACTTTATCATGGCCAAAAGGCCGAGAAGCAATAATGCAGAAAGGAAAGAGAGCAGTAGGATAGAGCGCAGTCTCGTTCCTTGTGGGGACTAAGCCTCTATCCCAATAGCAGCAAGTAGGTGAAGCCAAATTTAATTGACGATCCTACCAGGCCGAGCAGAGGGTACCCCACAAGGACCAAAAGGCTTGGATAGATCGAAGAACTTCTCAACGTCGCAGCTGGACAGCAGGGACACCCCTAAGGGCCTAGGTCGATACTAAACTTTATCATGGCCAAAAGGCCGAGAAGCAATAATGCAGAAAGGAAAGAGAGCAGTAGGATAGATCGCAGTCTCGTTCCTTGTGGGGACTAAGCCTCTAACCCAATAGCAGCAAGTAGGTGAAGCCAAATTTAATTGACGATCCTACCAGGCCGAGTAGAGGGTACCCCACAAGGACCAAAAGGCTTGGATAGATCGAAGAACTTCTCAACGATGCAGCTGGACAGCAGGGACACCCCTAAGGGCCTAGGTCGATACTAAACTTTATCATGGCCAAAAGGCCGAGAAGCAATAATGCAGAAAGGAAAGAGAGCAGTAGGATAGAGCGCAGTCTCGTTCCTTGTGGGGACTAAGCCTCTAACCCAATAGCAGCAAGTAGGTGAAGCCAAATTTAATTGACGATCCTACCAGGCCGAGCAGAGGGTACCCCACAAGGACCAAAAGGCTTGGATAGATCGAAGAACTTCTCAACGTCGCAGCTGGACAGCAGGGACACCCCTAAGGGCCTAGGTCGATACTAAACTTTATCATGGCCAAAAGGCCGAGAAGCAATAATGCAGAAAGGAAAGAGAGCAGTAGGATAGATCGCAGTCTCGTTCCTTGTGGGGACTAAGCCTCTAACCCAATAGCAGCAAGTAGGTGAAGCCAAATTTAATTGACGATCCTACCAGGCCGAGCAGAGGGTACCCCACAAGGACCAAAAGGCTTGGTTAGATCGAAGAACTTCTCAACGACGCAGCTGGACAGCAGGGCCACCCCTAAGGGCCAAGGTCGATACTAAACTTGATCATGGCCAAAAGGCCGAGAAGCAATAATGCAGAAAGGAAAGAGAGCAGTAGGATAGATCGCAGTCTCGTTCCTTGTGGGGACTAAGCCTCTAACCCAATAGCAGCAAGTAGGTTAAGCCAAATTTAATTGACGATCCTACCAGGCCGAGCAGAGGGTACCCCACAAGGACCAAAAGGCTTGGATAGATCGAAGAACTTCTCAACGACGCAACTGACCAGCAGGGCCACCCCTAAGGGCCTAGGTCGATACTAAACTTGATCATGGCCAAAAGGCCGAGAAGCAATAATGCAGAAAGGAAAAAGGGCAGTGGGGTAGATCGCAGTCTCGTTCCTTGTGGGGACTAAGCCTCTAACCCAATAGCAGCAAGTAGGTGAAGCCAAATTTAATTGACGATCCTACCAGGCTGAGCAGAGGGTACCCCACAAGGACCAAAAGGCTTGGATAGATCGAAGAACTTCTCAACGACGCAGCTGGACAGCAGGGACACCCCTAAGGGCCTAGGTCGATACTAAACTTTATCATGGCCAAAAGGCCGAGAAGCAATAATGCAGAAAGGAAAGAGAGCAGTAGGATAGATCGCAGTCTCGTTCCTTGTGGGGACTAAGCCTCTAACCCAATAGCAGCAAGTAGGTGAAGCCAAATTTAATTGACGATCCTACCAGGCCGAGCAGAGGGTACCCCACAAGGACCAAAAGGCTTGGATAGATTGAAGAACTTCTCAACGACGCAGCTGGACAGCAGGGACACCCCTAAGGGCCTAGGTCGATACTAAACTTTATCATGGCCAAAAGGCCGAGAAGCAATAAAGCAGAAAGGAAAAAGGGCAGTAGGATAGATCGCAGTCTCGTTCCTTGTGGGGACTAAGCCTCTAACCCAATAGCAGCAAGTAGGTGAAGCCAAATTTAATTGACGATCCTACCAGGCCGAGCAGAGGGTACCCCACAAGGACCAAAAGGCTTGGATAGATCGAAGAACTTCTCAACGACGCAGCTGACCAGTAGGGCCACCTCTAAGGGCCTAGGTCGATTCTAAACTTGATCATGGCCAAAAGGCCAAGAAGTAATAATGCAGAAAGGAAAAAGGGCACTGGGGAAGATCGCAGTCTCGTTCTTTGTGGGAACTAAGCCTCTAACCCAATAGCAGCAAGTAGGTGAAGCCAAATTTAATTGACGATCCTACCAGGCCGAGCAGAGGGTACCCCACAAGGACCAAAAGGCTTGGATAGATCGAAGAACTTCTCAACGATGCAGCTGACCAGCAGGGCCACCCCTAAGGGCCTAGGTCGATACTAAACTTTATCATGGCCAAAAGGCCGAGAAGTAATAATGCAGAAAGGAAAAGAGAGCAGTAGGATAGATCGCAGTCTCGTTCCTTGTGGGGACTAAGCCTCTAACCCAATAGCAGCAAGTAGGTGAAGCCAAATTTAATTGACGATCCTACCAGGCCGAGCAGAGGGTACCCCACAAGGACCAAAAGGCTTGGATAGATCGAAGAACTTCTCAACGACGCAGCTGACCAGCAGGGCCACCCCTAAGGGCCTAGGTCGATTCTAAACTTGATCATGGCCAAAAGGCCGAGAAGCAATAATGCAGAAAGGAAAAAGGGCAGTGGGGTAGATCGCAGTCTCGTTCTTTGTGGGAACTAAGCCTCTAACCCAATAGCAGCAAGTAGGTGAAGCCAAATTTAATTGACGATCCTACCAGGCCGAGCAGAGGGTACCCCACAAGGACCAAAAGGCTTGGATAGATCGAAGAACTTCTCAACGACGCAGCTGACCAGCAGGGCCACCCCTAAGGGCCTAGGTCGATACTAAACTTTATCATGGCCAAAAGGCCGAGAAGCAATAATGCAGAAAGGAAAAAGGGCAGTGGGGTAGATCGCAGTCTCGTTCCTTGTGGGGACTAAGCCTCTAACCCAATAGCAGCAAGTAGGTGAAGCCAAATTTAATTGACGATCCTACAAGGCCGAGCAGAGGGTACCCCACAAGGACCAAAAGGCTTGGTTAGATCGAAGAACTTCTCAACGACGCAGCTGGACAGCAGGGCCACCCCTAAGGGCCAAGGTCGATACTAAACTTGATCATGGCCAAAAGGCCGAGAAGCAATAAAGCAGAAAGAAAAGAGAGCAGTAGGATAGATCGCAGTCTCGTTCCTTGTGGGGACTAAGCCTCTAACCCAATAGCAGCAAGTAGGTGAAGCCAAATTTAATTGACGATCCTACCAGGCCGAGCAGAGGGTACCCCACAAGGACCAAAAGGCTTGGATAGATCGAAGAACTTCTCAACGACGCAGCTGACCAGCAGGGCCACCCCTAAGGGCCTAGGTCGATTCTAAACTTGATCATGGCCAAAAGGCCAAGAAGCAATAATGCAGAAAGGAAAAAGGGCAGTGGGGAAGATCGCAGTCTCGTTCTTTGTGGGAACTAAGCCTCTAACCCAATAGCAGCAAGTAGGTGAAGCCAAATTTAATTGACGATCCTACCAGGCCGAGCAGAGGGTACCCCACAAGGACCAAAAGGCTTGGATAGATCGAAGAACTTCTCAACGACGCAGCTGGACAGCAGGGACACCCCTAAGGGCCAAGGTCGATACTAAACTTGATCATGGCCAAAAGGCCGAGAAGCAATAATGCAGAAAGGAAAGAGAGCAGTAGGATAGATCACAGTCTCGTTCCTTGTGGGGACTAAGCCTCTAACCCAATAGCAGCAAGTAGGTGAAGCCAAATTTAATTGACAATCCTACCAGGCCGAGCAGAGGGTACCCCACAAGGACCAAAAGGCCTGGATAGATCGAAGAACTTCTCAATGACGCAGCTGGACAGCAGGGACACCCCTAAGGGCCTAGGTCGATACTAAACTTTATCATGGCCAAAAGGCCGAGAAGCAATAATGCAGAAAGGAAAAAGGGCAGTGGGGTAGATCGCAGTCTCGTTCTTTGTGGGGACTAAGCCTCTAACCCAATAGCAGCAAGTAGGTGAAGCCAAATTTAATTGACGATCCTACCAGGCCGAGCAGAGGGTACCCCACAAGGACCAAAAGGCTTGGATAGATCGAAGAACTTCTCAACGACGCAGCTGACCAGCAGGGACACCCCTAAGGGCCTAGGTCGATACCAAACTTTATCATGGCCAAAAGGCCGAGAAGCAATAATGCAGAAAGGAAAAAGGGCAGTGGGGAAGATCGCAGTCTCGTTCTTTGTGGGAACTAATCCTCTAACCCAATAGCAGCAAGTAGGTGAAGCCAAATTTAATTGACGATCCTACCAGGCCGAGCAGAGGGTACCCCACAAGGACCAAAAGGCTTGGATAGATCGAAGAACTTCTCAACGACGCAGCTGGACAGCAGGGACACCCCTAAGGGCCAAGGTCGATACTAAACTTGATCATGGCCAAAAGGCCGAGAAGCAATAATGCAGAAAGGAAAGAGAGCAGTAGGATAGATCACAGTCTCGTTCCTTGTGGGGACTAAGCCTCTAACCCAATAGCAGCAAGTAGGTGAAGCCAAATTTAATTGACAATCCTACCAGGCCGAGCAGAGGGTACCCCACAAGGACCAAAAGGCCTGGATAGATCGAAGAACTTCTCAATGACGCATCTGGACAGCAGGGACACCCCTAAGGGCCTAGGTCGATACTAAACTTTATCATGGCCAAAAGGCCGAGAAGCAATAATGCAGAAAGGAAAAAGGGCAGTGGGGTAGATCGCAGTCTCGTTCTTTGTGGGGACTAAGCCTCTAACCCAATAGCAGCAAGTAGGTGAAGCCAAATTTAATTGACGATCCTACCAGGCCGAGCAGAGGGTACCCCACAAGGACCAAAAGGCTTGGATAGATCGAAGAACTTCTCAACGACGCAGCTGACCAGCAGGGACACCCCTAAGGGCCTAGGTCGATACCAAACTTTATCATGGCCAAAAGGCCGAGAAGCAATAATGCAGAAAGGAAAAAGGGCAGTGGGGAAGATCGCAGTCTCGTTCTTTGTGGGAACTAAGCCTCTAACCCAATAGCAGCAAGTAGGTGAAGCCAAATTTAATTGACGATCCTACCAGGCCGAGCAGAGGGTACCCCACAAGGACCAAAAGGCTTGGATAGATCGAAGAACTTCTCAACGACGCAGCTGGACAGCAGGGACACCCCTAAGGGCCTAGGTCGATACTAAACTTTATCATGGCCAAAAGGCCGAGAAGCAATAATGCAGAAAGGAAAAAGGGCAGTGGGGTAGATCGCAGTCTCGTTCTTTGTGGGGACTAAGCCTCTAACCCAATAGCAGCAAGTAGGTGAAGCCAAATTTAATTGACGATCCTACCAGGCCGAGCAGAGGGTACCCCACAAGGATCAAAAGGCTTGGATAGATCGAAGAACTTCTCAACGACGCAGCTGGACAGCAGGGACACCCCTAAGGGCCTAGGTCGATACCAAACTTTATCATGGCCAAAAGGCCGAGAAGCAATAATGCATAAAGGAAAAAGGGCAGTAGGATAGATCGCAGTCTCGTTCCTTGTAGGGACTAAGCCTCTAACCCAATAGCAGCAAGTAGGTGAAGCCAAATATAAATGACGATCCTACCAGGCCGAGCAGAGGGTACCCCACAAGGACCAAAAGGCTTGGATAGATCGAAGAACTTCTCAACGACGCAGCTGGACAGCAGGGACACCCCTAAGGGCCTAGGTCGATACTAAACTTTATCATGGCCAAAAGGCCGAGAAGCAATAATGCAGAAAGGAAAGAGAGCAGTAGGATAGATCGCAGTCTCGTTCCTTGTGGGGACTAAGCCTCTAACCCAATAGCAGCAAGTAGGTGAAGCCAAATTTAATTGACGATCCTACCAGGCCGAGCAGAGGGTACCCCACAAGGACCAAAAGGCTTGGATAGATCAAAGAACTTCTCAACGATGCAACTGACCAGCAGGGCCACCCCTAAGGGCCTAGGTCGATACTAAACTTGATCATGGCCAAAAGGCCGATAAGCAATAATGCAGAAAGGAAACAGGGCAGTAGGATAGATCACAGTCTCGTTCCATGTGGGGACTAAGCCTCTAACCCAATAGCAGCAAGTAGGTGAAGCCAAATTTAATTGACGATCCTACCAGGCCGAGCAGAGGGTACCCCACAAGGACCAAAAGGCTTGGATAGATCAAAGAAGTTCTCAACGACGCAGATAGATAGCAGGGATACCCCTAAGTGCCTAGGTCGATACTAGGCTTGATCATGGCCAAAAGGCCAAGAAGCAATAATGCAGAAAGGAAAGAGGGCAGTGGGGTAGATCGCAGTCTCGTTCCTTGTGGGGACTAAGCCTCTAACCCAATAGCAGCAAGTAGGTGAAGCCAAATTTAATTGACGATCCTACCAGGCCGAGCAGAGGGTACCCCACAAGGACCAAAAGGCTTGTATAAATCGAAGAACTTTTCAACGATGTAGCTGGAAAGCAGGGAAACCCCTAAGGGCTACGGTCGCACCAAAATTTTAAATAAATACCAAGAAGTGATAATGCAGGAATGTAAAATCTGGGCACAAGAGCTGACAATCATTCAGAAATTATCTTCAGTCCTGTATTGCTTTAAAGAGTAACTCCACTTTTGTTGAGAGGACAACACTCCCCTCTGGGTGATTGATGTATATTGCTATGGTTGTAAAAGGTTCGGAGATTCTTACCATTTGGTATTGTGGAAATATAACCGTCTGTGTTCTTGAGCGAAATCCACGGGAACGTCTTTTGCAATGATCGATTGCCAGCTGCTCCTGCGGGGTACCTGTGGAGAAAGTGGTAGGGTCTGCAACCCTGTAAAGGTTATGGTTGATTGAAGAGGACTCCCATCTTCTGACTGATGTCAGTGCAGACGTGGGAATATCGGTCTTCCAGTCACACAGCAGGAAATGACACTTTCTGGAGTGCCTCTGTAGATTAGGAAGGAAAGTTGTCGGTTAATAACAATGAAAAACAATGTGACTTGTGTAGGAATTGTAGATGTCAGGTGTCTTTCCTGGTAAAAGTGGAGTTACTCTTTAAATGAGGCGCTAGGATTTATTAACCCCTTCCCGTCCGGCCGTAGTATATAAACGGCCAGATGGTGGCAGTGCAGGGGCGGATAGTCATGTATGATCCTCCTGCACTTATATGGGTAATCCGTATCTCTAAGCTGCTGACACTGAAATACCTCAACGCCAAGGTATAGGATGATGAAAAGTGTATAGCAAAGTAGTGCAGCGCTACACATGCATACCCTCAAACAGTGAATAACAATTTATAAACATGCTACAGGGATGAGCCCGTGTAAACAATTGCCCAAATATAAATGCCAAAAGATACATAAATATATATTAAGATCCCCCTCTAATCCTCATCTGAGGAATCATACAATAGTGCAAACAGGTGTGTGCATCCCTAACCAGGGATGAAATGACTATAAATGTGAACTGTCAACCACACTGAAAAAAAATCCACAATAAAACCCAGATGCACATCAAAAACCCCCCACATATAAATACTCCAATAAATAAAGTCCACACACAAATCAAATCATGCTCCAAATGGTCACCAAACACATGCAGGTGATGCTCTTGTGATTGTGGTCATAGGTGCAAATCCTCAGATGGCCAAAATGCCCCCTCACCTTCTTACAAAGACCCCACGGGGCCAGCAAGCTTTTTGGATCACCCCACGATCCTCACAGGTAGTACTCTTCGTGGGTCAATACCCCACTTGGGGTCATCAATGGTGGCACTCTCTCTTTATAACTCTCCTCCAGCCACTGACATCAGCAACACTTCATATCCTCCATGCAGAACCCCAGTGATGACACAAAGAACATCCTCCATGTGCAGAGGGTACCCCACAAAGACCAAAAGGCTTGGATAGATCAAAGAAGTTTTCAACGACGCAGATAAACAGCAGGGATACTCCTAAGGGCCTAGGTCAATACTAGGCTTGATCATGGCCAAAAGGCCGAGAAGCAATAATGCAGAAAGGAAAAAGGGCAGTAGGAAAGATTGCAGTCTCGTTCTTTGTGGGGACTAAGCCTCTAACCCAATAGCAGCAAGTAGGTGAAGCCAAACTTAATTGACGATCCTACCAGGCCGAGCAGAGGGTACCCCACAAAGACCAAAAGGCTTGAATAGATCGAAGAACTTCTCAACGACGCAGCTGGGCAGCACAGACACCCCTAAGGGCCTAGGTCGATACTAAACTTGATCACGGCCAAAAGGCCGAGAAGCAATAATGCAGAAAGGAAACAGGGCAGTAGGATAGATGGCAGTCTCGTTTCTTGTGGGGACTAAGCCTCTAACCCAATAGCAGCAAGTAGGTGAAGCCAAACTTAATTGACGATCCTACCAGGCCGGGCAGAGGGTACCCCACAAGGACCAAAAGGCTTGGATAGATCGAAGAACTTCTCAACGACGCAGCTGGACAGCAGGGACACCCCTAAGGGCCTAGGTCGATACTAAACTTGATCATGGCCAAAAGGCCGAGAAGCAATAATGCAGAAAGGAAAAAGGGCAGTAGGATAGATCGCAGTCTCGTTTCTTGTTGGGACTAAGCCTCTAACCCAATAGCAGCAAGTAGGTGAAGCCAAATTTAATTGTCGATCTTACCAGGCCGAGCAGAAGGTACCCCACAAGGACCAAAAGGCTTGCACAGATTTAGGAACTTCTCAACGACGCAGCTGGACAGCAGGGACACCCCTAAGGGCCTAGGTCGATACTAAACTTTATCATGGCCAAAAGGCCGAGAAGCAATAATGCAGAAAGGAAACAGGGCAGTAGGATAGATGGCAGTCTCGTTCCTTGTGGGGACTAAGCCTTTAACCCAATAGCAGCAAGTAGGTGAAGCCAAATTTAACTGACGATCCTACCAGGCTGAGCAGAGGGTACCCCACAAGGACCAAAAGGCTTGGATAGATCAAAGAAGTTTTCAACAACGCAGCTGAACAGCAGGGACACCCCTAAGGGCCTAGGTCGATACTAGGCTTGATCATGGCCAAAAGGCCGAGAAGCAATAATGCAGAAAGGAAACAGGGCAATAGGATAGATCGCAGTCTCGTTCCTTGTGGAGACTAAGCCTCCAACCCAATAGCAGCAAGTAGGTGAAGCCAAATTTAAATGACGATCCTACCAGGCCGAGCAGAGGGTACCCCACAAGGACCAAAAGGCTTGGATAGATCGAAGAACTTCTCAACGACGCAGCTGACCAGCAGGGACACCCCTAAGGGCCTAGGTCGATACTAAACTTGATCATGGCCAAAAGGCCGAGAAGCAATAATGCAGAAAGGAAAAAGGGCAGTAGGATAGATCGCAGTCTCGTTCCTTGTGGGGACTAAGCCTCTAACCCAATAGCAGCAAGTAGGTGAAGCCAAACTTAATTGACGATCCTACCAGGCCGAGCAGAGGGTACCCCACAAGGACCAAAAGGCTTGGATAGATCGAAGAACTTCTCAACGACGCAGCTGGACAGCAGGGACACCCCTAAGGGCCTAGGTCGATACCAAACTTGATCATGGCCAAAAGGCCGTGAAGCAATAATGCAGAAAGGAAACAGGGCAGTAGGATAGATCGCAGTCTCGTTCCTTGTGGGGTCTAAGCCTCTAACCCAATAGCAGCAAGTAGGTGAAGCCAAATTTAATTGACGATCCTACAAGGCCAAGCAGAGGGTACCCCACAAGGACCAAGAGGCTTGGATAGATCAAAGAAGTTTTCAACGACGCAGATGAACAGCAGGGATACCCCTAAGGGCCTAGGTCGATACTAGGCTTGATCATGGCCAAAAGGCCGAGAAGCAATAATGCAGACAGAAAACAGGCAGTAGGATAGATCGCAGTCTCGTTCCTTGTGGGGTCTAAGCCTCTAACCCAATAGCAGCAAGTAGGTGAAGCCAAATTTAATTGACGATCCTACAAGGCGGAGCAGAGGGTACCCCACAAGGACCAAGAGGCTTGGATAGATCAAAGAAGTTTTCAACGACGCAGATGAACAGCAGGGACACCCCTAAGGGCCTAGGTCGATACTAAACTTGATCATGGCCAAAAGGCCGAGAAGCAATAATGCAGAAAGGAAAAAGGACAGTAGGATAGATCGCAGTCTCGTTGCTTGTGGGGACTAAGCCTCTAACCCAATAGCAGCAAGTAGGTGAAGCCAAATTTAAATGACGATCCTACCAGGCCGAGCAGAGGGTACCCCACAAGGACCAAAAGGCTTGGATAGATCGAAGAACTTCTCAACGACGCAGCTGGACAGCAGGGACACCCCTAAGGGCCTAGGTCGATACTAAACTTGATCATGGCCAAAAGGCCGAGAAGCAATAATGCAGAAAGGAAACAGGGTAGTAGGATAGATCGCAGTCTCGTTGCTTGTGGGGACTAAGCCTCTAACCCAATAGCAGCAAGTAGGTGAAGCCAAATTTAAATGACGATCCTACCAGGCCGAGCAGAGGGTACCCCACAAGGACCAAAAGGCTTGGATAGATCCAAGAATTTCTCAACGACGCAGCTGGACAGCAGGGACACCCCTAAGGGCCTAGGTCGATACTAAACTTTATCATGGCCAAAAGGCCGAGAAGCAATAATGCAGAAAGGAAAAAGGGCAGTAGGATAGATCGCAGTCTCGTTCCTTGTGGGGACTAAGCCTCTAACCCAATAGCAGCAAGTAGGTGAAGCCAAATTTAATTGACGATCCTACCAGGCCGAGCAGAGGGTACCCCACAAGGACCAAAAGGCTTGGTTAGATCGAAGAACTTCTCAACGACGCAGCTGGACAGCAGGGACACCCCTAAGGGCCTAGGTCGATACTAAACTTGATCATGGCCAAAAGGCCGAGAAGCAATAATGCAGAAAGGAAAGAGAGCAGTAGGATAGATCGCAGTCTCGTTCCTTGTGGGGACTAAGCCTCTAACCCAATAGCAGCAAGTAGGTGAAGCCAAATTTAATTGACGATCCTACCAGGCCAAGCAGAGGGTACCCCACAAGGACCAAAAGGCATGGATAGATCGAAGAACTTCTCAACGACGCAGCTGACCAGCAGGGCCACCCCTAAGGGCCTAGGTCGATACTAAACTTTATCATGGCCAAAAGGCCGAGAAGCAATAATGCAGAAAGAAAAAATGGCAGTGGGGTAGATCGCAGTCTCGTTCTTTGTGGGAACTAAGCCTCTAACCCAATAGCAGCAAGTAGGTGAAGCCAAATTTAATTGACGATCCTACCAGGCCGAGCAGAGGGTACCCCACAAGGACCAAAAGGCATGGATAGATCGAAGAACTTCTCAACGACGCAGCTGACCAGCAGGGCCACCCCTAAGGGCCTAGGTCGATACTAAACTTTATCATGGCCAAAAGGCCGAGAAGCAATAATGCAGAAAGAAAAAAGGGCAGTGGGGTAGATCGCAGTCTCGTTCCTTGTGGGGACTAAGCCTCTAACCCAATAGCAGCAAGTAGGTGAAGCCAAATTTAATTGACGATCCTACAAGGCCGAGCAGAGGGTACCCCACAAGGACCAAAAGGCTTGGTTAGATCGAAGAACTTCTCAACGACGCAGCTGGACAGCAGGGCCACCCCTAAGGGCCAAGGTCGATACTAAACTTGATCATGGCCAAAAGGCCGAGAAGCAATAATGCAGAAAGAAAAGAGAGCAGTAGGATAGATCGCAGTCTCGTTCCTTGTGGGGACTAAGCCTCTAACCCAATAGTAGCAAGTAGGTGAAGCCAAATTTAATTGACGATCCTACCAGGCCGAGCAGAGGGTACCCCACAAGGACCAAAAGGCTTGGATAGATCGAAGAACTTCTCAACGACGCAGCTGGACAGCAGGGACACCCCTAAGGGCCAAGGTCAATACTAAACTTGATCATGGCCAAAAGGCCGAGAAGCAATAATGCAGAAAGGAAAGAGAGCAGTAGGATAGATCACAGTGTCGTTCCTTGTGGGGACTAAGCCTCTAACCCAATAGCAGCAAGTAGGTGAAGCCAAATTTAATTGACGATCCTACCAGGCCGAGCAGAGGGTACCCCACAAGGACCAAAAGGCATGGATAGATCGAAGAACTTCTCAACGACGCAGCTGACCAGCAGGGCCACCCCTAAGGGCCTAGGTCGATACTAAACTTTATCATGGCCAAAAGGCCGAGAAGCAATAATGCAGAAAGAAAAGAGAGCAGTAGGATAGATCGCAGTCTCGTTCCTTGTGGGGACTAAGCCTCTAACCCAATAGCAGCAAGTAGGTGAAGCCAAATTTAAATGACGATCCTACCAGGCCGAGCAGAGGGTACCCCACAAGGACCAAAAGGCTTGGATAGATCGAAGAACTTCTCAACGACGCAGCTGGACAGCAGGGACACCCCTAAGGGCCTAGGTCGATACTAAACTTGATCATGGCCAAAAGGCCGAGAAGCAATAATGCAGAAAGGAAACAGGGTAGTAGGATAGATCGCAGTCTCGTTGCTTGTGGGGACTAAGCCTCTAACCCAATAGCAGCAAGTAGGTGAAGCCAAATTTAAATGACGATCCTACCAGGCCGAGCAAAGGGTACCCCACAAGGACCAAAAGGCTTGGATAGATCGAAGAACTTCTCAACGACGCAGCTGGACAGCAGGGACACCCCTAAGGGCCTAGGTCGATACTAAACTTTATCATGGCCAAAAGGCCGAGAAGCAATAATGCAGAAAGGAAAAAGGGCAGTAGGATAGATCGCAGTCTCGTTCCTTGTGGGGACTAAGCCTCTAACCCAATAGCAGCAAGTAGGTGAAGCCAAATTTAATTGACGATCCTACCAGGCCGAGCAGAGGGTACCCCACAAGGACCAAAAGGCTTGGTTAGATCGAAGAACTTCTCAACGACGCAGCTGGACAGCAGGGACACCCCTAAGGGCCTAGGTCGATACTAAACTTGATCATGGCCAAAAGGCCGAGAAGCAATAATGCAGAAAGGAAAGAGAGCAGTAGGATAGATCGCAGTCTCGTTCCTTGTGGGGACTAAGCCTCTAACCCAATAGCAGCAAGTAGGTGAAGCCAAATTTAATTGACGATCCTACCAGGCCGAGCAGAGGGTACCCCACAAGGACCAAAAGGCATGGATAGATCGAAGAACTTCTCAACGACGCAGCTGACCAGCAGGGCCACCCCTAAGGGCCTAGGTCGATACTAAACTTTATCATGGCCAAAAGGCCGAGAAGCAATAATGCAGAAAGAAAAAAGGGCAGTGGGGTAGATCGCAGTCTCGTTCTTTGTGGGAACTAAGCCTCTAACCCAATAGCAGCAAGTAGGTGAAGCCAAATTTAATTGACGATCCTACCAGGCCGAGCAGAGGGTACCCCACAAGGACCAAAAGGCATGGATAGATCGAAGAACTTCTCAACGACGCAGCTGACCAGCAGGGCCACCCCTAAGGGCCTAGGTCGATACTAAACTTTATCATGGCCAAAAGGCCGAGAAGCAATAATGCAGAAAGAAAAAAGGGCAGTGGGGTAGATCGCAGTCTCGTTCCTTGTGGGGACTAAGCCTCTAACCCAATAGCAGCAAGTAGGTGAAGCCAAATTTAATTGACGATCCTACAAGGCCGAGCAGAGGGTACCCCACAAGGACCAAAAGGCTTGGTTAGATCGAAGAACTTCTCAACGACGCAGCTGGACAGCAGGGCCACCCCTAAGGGCCAAGGTCGATACTAAACTTGATCATGGCCAAAAGGCCGAGAAGCAATAATGCAGAAAGAAAAGAGAGCAGTAGGATAGATCGCAGTCTCGTTCCTTGTGGGGACTAAGCCTCTAACCCAATAGTAGCAAGTAGGTGAAGCCAAATTTAATTGACGATCCTACCAGGCCGAGCAGAGGGTACCCCACAAGGACCAAAAGGCTTGGATAGATCGAAGAACTTCTCAACGACGCAGCTGGACAGCAGGGACACCCCTAAGGGCCAAGGTCAATACTAAACTTGATCATGGCCAAAAGGCCGAGAAGCAATAATGCAGAAAGGAAAGAGAGCAGTAGGATAGATCACAGTGTCGTTCCTTGTGGGGACTAAGCCTCTAACCCAATAGCAGCAAGTAGGTGAAGCCAAATTTAATTGACGATCCTACCAGGCCGAGCAGAGGGTACCCCACAAGGACCAAAAGGCCTGGATAGATCGAAGAACTTCTCAATGACGCAGCTGGACAGCAGGGACACCCCTAAGGGCCTAGGTCGATACTAAACTTTATCATGGCCAAAAGGCCGAGAAGCAATAATGCAGAAAGGAAAAAGGGCAGTGGGGTAGATCGCAGTCTCGTTCCTTGTGGGAACTAAGCCTCTAACCCAATAGCAGCAAGTAGGTGAAGCCAAATTTAATTGACGATCCTACAAGGCCGAGCAGAGGGTACCCCACAAGGACCAAAAGGCTTGGTTAGATCGAAGAACTTCTCAACGACGCAGCTGGACAGCAGGGCCACCCCTAAGGGCCAAGGTCGATACTAAACTTGATCATGGCCAAAAGGCCGAGAAGCAATAATGCAGAAAGGAAAGAGAGCAGTAGGATAGATTGCAGTCTCGTTCTTTGTGGGGACTAAGCCTCTAACCCAATAGCAGCAAGTAGGTGAAGCCAAATTTAATTGACGATCCTACCAAGCCGAGCAGAGGGTACCCCACAAGGACCAAAAGGCTTGGATAGATCGAAGAACTTCTCAACGACGCAGCTGGACAGCAGGGACACCCCTAAGGGCCTAGGTCGATTCTAAACTTGATCATGGCTAAAAGGCCAAGAAGCAATAATGCAGAAAGGAAAAAGGGCACTGGGGAAGATCGCAGTCTCGTTCTTTGTGGGAACTAAGCCTCTAACCCAATAGCAGCAAGTAGGTGAAGCCAAATTTAATTGACGATCCTACCAGGCCGAGCAGAGGGTACCCCACAAGGACCAAAAGGCATGGATAGATCGAAGAACTTCTCAACGACGCAGCTGACCAGCAGGGCCACCCCTAAGGGCCTAGGTCGATACTAAACTTTATCATGGCCATAAGGCCGAGAAGCAATAATGCAGAAAGAAAAGAGAGCAGTAGGATAGATCGCAGTCTCGTTCCTTGTGGGGACTAAGCCTCTAACCCAATAGCAGCAAGTAGGTGAAGCCAAATTTAATTGGCGATCCTACAAGGCCGAGCAGAGGGTACCCCACAAGGACCAAAAGGCTTGGTTAGATCGAAGAACTTCTCAACGACGCAGCTGGACAGCAGGGCCACCCCTAAGGGCCAAGGTCGATACTAAACTTGATCATGGCCAAAAGGCCGAGAAGCAATAATGCAGAAAGGAAAGAGAGCAGTAGGATAGATCGCAGTCTCGTTCCTTGTGGGGACTAAGCCTCTAACCCAATAGCAGCAAGTAGGTGAAGCCAAATTTAATTGACGATCCTACCAGGCCGAGCAGAGGGTACCCCACAAGGACCAAAAGGCTTGGATAGATCGAAGAACTTCTCAACGACGCAGCTGACCAGCAGGGCCACCCCTAAGGGCCTAGGTCGATTCTAAACTTGATCATGGCCAAAAGGCCAAGAAGCAATAATGCAGAAAGGAAAAAGGGCAGTGGGGAAGATCGCAGTCTCGTTCTTTGTGGGAACTAAGCCTCTAACCCAATAGCAGCAAGTAGGTGAAGCCAAATTTAATTGACGATCCTACCAGGCCGAGCAGAGGGTACCCCACAAGGACCAAAAGGCTTGGATAGATCGAAGAACTTCTCAACGACGCAGCTGGACAGCAGGGACACCCCTAAGGGCCAAGTTCGATACTAAACTTGATCATGGCCAAAAGGCCGAGAAGCAATAATGCAGAAAGGAAAGAGAGCAGTAGGATAGATCACAGTCTCGTTCCTTGTGGGGACTAAGCCTCTAACCCAATAGCAGCAAGTAGGTGAAGCCAAATTTAATTGACAATCCTACAACGCCGAGCAGAGGGTACCCCACAAGGACCAAAAGGCTTGGTTAGATCGAAGAACTTCTCAACGACGCAGCTGGACAGCAGGGCCACCCCTAAGGGCCAAGGTCGATACTAAACTTGATCATGGCCAAAAGGCCGAGAAGCAATAATGCAGAAAGGAAAGAGAGCAGTAGGATAGATCGCAGTCTCGTTCCTTGTGGGGACTAAGCCTCTAACCCAATAGCAGCAAGTAGGTGAAGCCAAATTTAATTGACGATCCTACCAGGCCGAGCAGAGGGTACCCCACAAGGACCAAAAGGCATGGATAGATCGAAGAACTTCTCAACGACGCAGCTGACCAGCAGGGCCACCCCTAAGGGCCTAGGTCGATACTAAACTTTATCATGGCCAAAAGGCCGAGAAGCAATAATGCAGAAAGAAAAAAGGGCAGTGGGGTAGATCGCAGTCTCGTTCTTTGTGGGAACTAAGCCTCTAACCCAATAGCAGCAAGTAGGTGAAGCCAAATTTAATTGACGATCCTACCAGGCCGAGCAGAGGGTACCCCACAAGGACCAAAAGGCATGGATAGATCGAAGAACTTCTCAACGACGCAGCTGACCAGCAGGGCCACCCCTAAGGGCCTAGGTCGATACTAAACTTTATCATGGCCAAAAGGCCGAGAAGCAATAATGCAGAAAGAAAAAAGGGCAGTGGGGTAGATCGCAGTCTCGTTCCTTGTGGGGACTAAGCCTCTAACCCAATAGCAGCAAGTAGGTGAAGCCAAATTTAATTGACGATCCTACAAGGCCGAGCAGAGGGTACCCCACAAGGACCAAAAGGCTTGGTTAGATCGAAGAACTTCTCAACGACGCAGCTGGACAGCAGGGCCACCCCTAAGGGCCAAGGTCGATACTAAACTTGATCATGGCCAAAAGGCCGAGAAGCAATAATGCAGAAAGAAAAGAGAGCAGTAGGATAGATCGCAGTCTCGTTCCTTGTGGGGACTAAGCCTCTAACCCAATAGTAGCAAGTAGGTGAAGCCAAATTTAATTGACGATCCTACCAGGCCGAGCAGAGGGTACCCCACAAGGACCAAAAGGCTTGGATAGATCGAAGAACTTCTCAACGACGCAGCTGGACAGCAGGGACACCCCTAAGGGCCAAGGTCAATACTAAACTTGATCATGGCCAAAAGGCCGAGAAGCAATAATGCAGAAAGGAAAGAGAGCAGTAGGATAGATCACAGTGTCGTTCCTTGTGGGGACTAAGCCTCTAACCCAATAGCAGCAAGTAGGTGAAGCCAAATTTAATTGACGATCCTACCAGGCCGAGCAGAGGGTACCCCACAAGGACCAAAAGGCATGGATAGATCGAAGAACTTCTCAACGACGCAGCTGACCAGCAGGGCCACCCCTAAGGGCCTAGGTCGATACTAAACTTTATCATGGCCAAAAGGCCGAGAAGCAATAATGCAGAAAGAAAAGAGAGCAGTAGGATAGATCGCAGTCTCGTTCCTTGTGGGGACTAAGCCTCTAACCCAATAGCAGCAAGTAGGTGAAGCCAAATTTAAATGACGATCCTACCAGGCCGAGCAGAGGGTACCCCACAAGGACCAAAAGGCTTGGATAGATCGAAGAACTTCTCAACGACGCAGCTGGACAGCAGGGACACCCCTAAGGGCCTAGGTCGATACTAAACTTGATCATGGCCAAAAGGCCGAGAAGCAATAATGCAGAAAGGAAAAAGGACAGTAGGATAGATCGCAGTCTCGTTGCTTGTGGGGACTAAGCCTCTAACCCAATAGCAGCAAGTAGGTGAAGCCAAATTTAAATGACGATCCTACCAGGCCGAGCAGAGGGTACCCCACAAGGACCAAAAGGCTTGGATAGATCGAAGAACTTCTCAACGACGCAGCTGGACAGCAGGGACACCCCTAAGGGCCTAGGTCGATACTAAACTTGATCATGGCCAAAAGGCCGAGAAGCAATAATGCAGAAAGGAAACAGGGTAGTAGGATAGATCGCAGTCTCGTTGCTTGTGGGGACTAAGCCTCTAACCCAATAGCAGCAAGTAGGTGAAGCCAAATTTAAATGACGATCCTACCAGGCCGAGCAGAGGGTACCCCACAAGGACCAAAAGGCTTGGATAGATCAAAGAAGTTTTCAACGACGCAGATGAACAGCAGGGACACCCCTAAGGGCCTAGGTCGATACTAAACTTGATCATGGCCAAAAGGCCGAGAAGCAATAATGCAGAAAGGAAAAAGGACAGTAGGATAGATCGCAGTCTCGTTGCTTGTGGGGACTAAGCCTCTAACCCAATAGCAGCAAGTAGGTGAAGCCAAATTTAAATGACGATCCTACCAGGCCGAGCAGAGGGTACCCCACAAGGACCAAAAGGCTTGGATAGATCGAAGAACTTCTCAACGACGCAGCTGGACAGCAGGGACACCCCTAAGGGCCTAGGTCGATACTAAACTTGATCATGGCCAAAAGGCCGAGAAGCAATAATGCAGAAAGGAAACAGGGTAGTAGGATAGATCGCAGTCTCGTTGCTTGTGGGGACTAAGCCTCTAACCCAATAGCAGCAAGTAGGTGAAGCCAAATTTAAATGACGATCCTACCAGGCCGAGCAGAGGGTACCCCACAAGGACCAAAAGGCTTGGATAGATCGAAGAACTTCTCAACGACGCAGCTGGACAGCAGGGACACCCCTAAGGGCCTAGGTCGATACTAAACTTTATCATGGCCAAAAGGCCGAGAAGCAATAATGCAGAAAGGAAAAAGGGCAGTAGGATAGATCGCAGTCTCGTTCCTTGTGGGGACTAAGCCTCTAACCCAATAGCAGCAAGTAGGTGAAGCCAAATTTAATTGACGATCCTACCAGGCCGAGCAGAGGGTACCCCACAAGGACCAAAAGGCTTGGTTAGATCGAAGAACTTCTCAACGACGCAGCTGGACAGCAGGGACACCCCTAAGGGCCTAGGTCGATACTAAACTTGATCATGGCCAAAAGGCCGAGAAGCAATAATGCAGAAAGGAAAGAGAGCAGTAGGATAGATCGCAGTCTCGTTCCTTGTGGGGACTAAGCCTCTAACCCAATAGCAGCAAGTAGGTGAAGCCAAATTTAATTGACGATCCTACCAGGCCGAGCAGAGGGTACCCCACAAGGACCAAAAGGCATGGATAGATCGAAGAACTTCTCAACGACGCAGCTGACCAGCAGGGCCACCCCTAAGGGCCTAGGTCGATACTAAACTTTATCATGGCCAAAAGGCCGAGAAGCAATAATGCAGAAAGAAAAAAGGGCAGTGGGGTAGATCGCAGTCTCGTTCTTTGTGGGAACTAAGCCTCTAACCCAATAGCAGCAAGTAGGTGAAGCCAAATTTAATTGACGATCCTACCAGGCCGAGCAGAGGGTACCCCACAAGGACCAAAAGGCATGGATAGATCGAAGAACTTCTCAACGACGCAGCTGACCAGCAGGGCCACCCCTAAGGGCCTAGGTCGATACTAAACTTTATCATGGCCAAAAGGCCGAGAAGCAATAATGCAGAAAGAAAAAAGGGCAGTGGGGTAGATCGCAGTCTCGTTCCTTGTGGGGACTAAGCCTCTAACCCAATAGCAGCAAGTAGGTGAAGCCAAATTTAATTGACGATCCTACAAGGCCGAGCAGAGGGTACCCCACAAGGACCAAAAGGCTTGGTTAGATCGAAGAACTTCTCAACGACGCAGCTGGACAGCAGGGCCACCCCTAAGGGCCAAGGTCGATACTAAACTTGATCATGGCCAAAAGGCCGAGAAGCAATAATGCAGAAAGAAAAGAGAGCAGTAGGATAGATCGCAGTCTCGTTCCTTGTGGGGACTAAGCCTCTAACCCAATAGTAGCAAGTAGGTGAAGCCAAATTTAATTGACGATCCTACCAGGCCGAGCAGAGGGTACCCCACAAGGACCAAAAGGCTTGGATAGATCGAAGAACTTCTCAACGACGCAGCTGGACAGCAGGGACACCCCTAAGGGCCAAGGTCAATACTAAACTTGATCATGGCCAAAAGGCCGAGAAGCAATAATGCAGAAAGGAAAGAGAGCAGTAGGATAGATCACAGTGTCGTTCCTTGTGGGGACTAAGCCTCTAACCCAATAGCAGCAAGTAGGTGAAGCCAAATTTAATTGACGATCCTACCAGGCCGAGCAGAGGGTACCCCACAAGGACCAAAAGGCCTGGATAGATCGAAGAACTTCTCAATGACGCAGCTGGACAGCAGGGACACCCCTAAGGGCCTAGGTCGATACTAAACTTTATCATGGCCAAAAGGCAGAGAAGCAATAATGCAGAAAGAAAAGAGAGCAGTAGGATAGATCGCAGTCTCGTTCCTTGTGGGGACTAAGCCTCTAACCCAATAGCAGCAAGTAGGTGAAGCCAAATTTAATTGACGATCCTACCAGGCCGAGCAGAGGGTACCCCACAAGGACCAAAAGGCTTAGATAGATCGAAGAACTTCTCAACGACGCAGCTGGACAGCAGGGCCACCCCTAAGGGCCTAGGTCGATTCTAAACTTGATCATGGCCAAAAGGCCAAGAAGCAATAATGCAGAAAGGCAAAAGGGCAGTGGGGAAGATCGCAGTCTCGTTCTTTGTGGGAACTAAGCCTCTAACCCAATAGCAGCAAGTAGGTGAAGCCAAATTTAATTGACGATCCTACCAGGCCGAGCAGAGGGTACCCCACAAGGACCAAAAGGCTTGGATAGATCGAAGAACTTCTCAACGACGCAGCTGGACAGCAGGGACACCCCTAAGGGCCAAGGTCGATACTAAACTTGATCATGGCCAAAAGTCCGAGAAGCAATAATGCAGAAAGGAAAGAGAGCAGTAGGATAGATCACAGTCTCGTTCCTTGTGGGGACTAAGCCTCTAACCCAATAGCAGCAAGTAGGTGAAGCCAAATTTAATTGACAATCCTACAAGACCGAGCAGAGGGTACCCCACAAGGACCAAAAGGCTTGGTTAGATCGAAGAACTTCTCAACGACGCAGCTGGACAGCAGGGCCACCCCTAAGGGCCAAGGTCGATACTAAACTTGATCATGGCCAAAAGGCCGAGAAGCAATAATGCAGAAAGGAAAGAGAGCAGTAGGATAGATCGCAGTCTCGTTCCTTGTGGGGACTAAGCCTCTAACCCAATAGCAGCAAGTAGGTGAAGCCAAATTTAATTGACGATCCTACCAGGCCGAGCAGAGGGTACCCCACAAGGACCAAAAGGCATGGATAGATCGAAGAACTTCTCAACGACGCAGCTGACCAGCAGGGCCACCCCTAAGGGCCTAGGTCAATACTAAACTTTATCATGGCCAAAAGGCAGAGAAGCAATAATGCAGAAAGAAAAAAGGGCAGTGGGGTAGATCGCAGTCTCGTTCTTTGTGGGAACTAAGCCTCTAACCCAATAGCAGCAAGTAGGTGAAGCCAAATTTAATTGACGATCCTACCAGGCCGAGCAGAGGGTACCCCACAAGGACCAAAAGGCATGGATAGATCGAAGAACTTCTCAACGACGCAGCTGACCAGCAGGGCCACCCCTAAGGGCCTAGGTCGATACTAAACTTTATCATGGCCAAAAGGCCGAGAAGCAATAATGCAGAAAGAAAAAAGGGCAGTGGGGTAGATCGCAGTCTCGTTCCTTGTGGGGACTAAGCCTCTAACCCAATAGCAGCAAGTAGGTGAAGCCAAATTTAATTGGCGATCCTACAAGGCCGAGCAGAGGGTACCCCACAAGGACCAAAAGGCTTGGTTAGATCGAAGAACTTCTCAACGACGCAGCTGGACAGCAGGGCCACCCCTAAGGGCCAAGGTCGATACTAAACTTGATCATGGCCAAAAGGCCGAGAAGCAATAATGCAGAAAGAAAAGAGAGCAGTAGGATAGATCGCAGTCTAGTTCCTTGTGGGGACTAAGCCTCTAACCCAATAGCAGCAAGTAGGTGAAGCCAAATTTAATTGACGATCCTACCAGGCCGAGCAGAGGGTACCCCACAAGGACCAAAAGGCTTAGATAGATCGAAGAACTTCTCAACGACGCAGCTGGACAGCAGGGACACCCCTAAGGGCCTAGGTCGATACTAAACTTGATCATGGCCAAAAGGCCGAGAAGCAATAATGCAGAAAGGAAAGAGAGCAGTAGGATAGATCGCAGTCTCGTTCCTTGTGGGGACTAAGCCTCTAACCCAATAGCAGCAAGTAGGTGAAGCCAAATTTAATTGACGATCCTACCAGGCCGAGCAGAGGGTACCCCACAAGGACCAAAAGGCTTGGATAGATCGAAGAACTTCTCAACGACGCAGCTGACCAGCAGGGCCACCCCTAAGGGCCTAGGTCGATTCTAAACTTGATCATGGCCAAAAGGCCAAGAAGCAATAATGCAGAAAGGAAAAAGGGCAGTGGGGAAGATCGCAGTCTCGTTCTTTGTGGGAACTAAGCCTCTAACCCAATAGCAGCAAGTAGGTGAAGCCAAATTTAATTGACGATCCTACCAGGCCGAGCAGAGGGTACCCCACAAGGACCAAAAGGCTTGGATAGATCGAAGAACTTCTCAACGACGCAGCTGGACAGCAGGGACACCCCTAAGGGCCAAGTTCGATACTAAACTTGATCATGGCCAAAAGGCCGAGAAGCAATAATGCAGAAAGGAAAGAGAGCAGTAGGATAGATCACAGTCTCGTTCCTTGTGGGGACTAAGCCTCTAACCCAATAGCAGCAAGTAGGTGAAGCCAAATTTAATTGACGATCCTACCAGGCCGAGCAGAGGGTACCCCACAAGGACCAAAAGGCCTGGATAGATCGAAGAACTTCTCAATGACGCAGCTGGACAGCAGGGACACCCCTAAGGGCCTAGGTCGATACTAAACTTTATCATGGCCAAAAGGCCGAGAAGCAATAATGCAGAAAGGAAAAAGGGCAGTGGGGTAGATCGCAGTCTCGTTCCTTGTGGGGACTAAGCCTCTAACCCAATAGCAGCAAGTAGGTGAAGCCAAATTTAATTGACGATCCTACAAGGCCGAGCAGAGGGTACCCCACAAGGACCAAAAGGCTTGGTTAGATCGAAGAACTTCTCAACGACGCAGCTGGACAGCAGGGCCACCCCTAAGGGCCAAGGTCGATACTAAACTTGATCATGGCCAAAAGGCCGAGAAGCAATAATGCAGAAAGGAAAGAGAGCAGTAGGATAGATCGCAGTCTCGTTCTTTGTGGGGACTAAGCCTCTAACCCAATAGCAGCAAGTAGGTGAAGCCAAATTTAATTGACGATCCTACCAGGCCGAGCAGAGGGTACCCCACAAGGACCAAAAGGCTTGGATAGATCGAAGAACTTCTCAACGACGCAGCTGGACAGCAGAGACACCCCTAAGGGCCTAGGTCGATTCTAAACTTGATCATGGCCAAAAGGCCAAGAAGCAATAATGCAGAAAGGAAAAAGGGCACTGGGGAAGATCGCAGTCTCGTTCTTTGTGGGAACTAAGCCTCTAACCCAATAGCAGCAAGTAGGTGAAGCCAAATTTAATTGACGATCCTACCAGGCCGAGCAGAGGGTACCCCACAAGGACCAAAAGGCTTGGATAGATCGAAGAACTTCTCAACGACGCAGCTGACCAGCAGGGCCACCCCTAAGGGCCTAGGTCGATTCTAAACTTGATCATGGCCAAAAGGCCAAGAAGCAATAATGCAGAAAGGAAAAAGGGCAGTGGGGAAGATCGCAGTCTCGTTCTTTGTGGGAACTAAGCCTCTAACCCAATAGCAGCAAGTAGGTGAAGCCAAATTTAATTGACGATCCTACCAGGCCGAGCAGAGGGTACCCCACAAGGACCAAAAGGCTTGGATAGATCGAAGAACTTCTCAACGACGCAGCTGACCAGCAGGGACACCCCTAAGGGCCTAGGTCGATACCAAACTTTATCATGGCCAAAAGGCCGAGAAGCAATAATGCAGAAAGGAAAAAGGGCAGTAGGATAGATCGCAGTCTCGTTCCTTGTGGGGACTAAGCCTCTAACCCAATAGCAGCAAGTAGGTGAAGCCAAATTTAATTGACAATCCTACCAGGCCGAGCAGAGGGTACCCCACAAGGACCAAAAGGCCTGGATAGATCGAAGAACTTCTCAATGACGCAGCTGGACAGCAGGGACACCCCTAAGGGCCTAGGTCGATACTAAACTTTATCATGGCCAAAAGGCCGAGAAGCAATAATGCATAAAGGAAAAAGGGCAGTAGGATAGATCGCAGTCTCGTTCCTTGTAGGGACTAAGCCTCTAACCCAATAGCAGCAAGTAGGTGAAGCCAAATATAAATGACGATCCTACCAGGCCGAGCAGAGGGTACCCCACAAGGACCAAAAGGCTTGGATAGATCGAAGAACTTCTCAACGACGCAGCTGGACAGCAGGGACACCCCTAAGGGCCTAGGTCGATACTAAACTTTATCATGGCCAAAAGGCCGAGAAGCAATAATGCAGAAAGGAAAGAGAGCAGTAGGATAGATCGCAGTCTCGTTCCTTGTGGGGATTAAGCCTCTAACCCAATAGCAGCAAGTAGGTGAAGCCAAATTTAATTGACGATCCTACCAGGCCGAGCAGAGGGTACCCCACAAGGACCAAAAGGCTTGGATAGATCGAAGAACTTCTCAACGACGCAACTGACCAGCAGGGCCACCCCTAAGGGCCTAGGTCGATACTAAACTTGATCATGGCCAAAAGGCCGATAAGCAATAATGCAGAAAGGAAAAAGGGCAGTAGGATAAATCGCAGTCTCGTTCCTTGTGGGGACTAAGCCTCTAACCCAATAGCAGCAAGTAGGTGAAGCCAAATTTAATTGACGATCCTACTAGGCCGAGCAGAGGGTACCCCACAAGGACCAAAAGGCTTGGATAGATCAAAGAAGTTCTCAACGACGCAGATAGATAGCAGGGATACCCCTAAGTGCCTAGGTCGATACTAGGCTTGATCATGGCCAAAAGGCCAAGAAGCAATAATGCAGAAAGGAAAGAGGGCAGTGGGGTAGATCGCAGTCTCGTTCCTTGTGGGGACTAAGCCTCTAACCCAATAGCAGCAAGTAGGTGAAGCCAAATTTAATTGACGATCCTACCAGGCCGAGCAGAGGGTACCCCACAAGGACCAAAAGGCTTGGATAGATCGAAGAACTTCTCAACGACGCAGCTGGACAGCAGGGACACCCCTAAGGGCCTAGGTCGATACTAAACTTTATCATGGCCAAAAGGCCGAGAAGCAATAATGCAGAAAGGAAAGAGAGCAGTAGGATAGATCGCAGTCTCGTTCCTTGTGGGGACTAAGCCTCTAACCCAATAGCAGCAAGTAGGTGAAGCCAAATTTAATTGACGATCCTACCAGGCCGAGCAGAGGGTACCCCACAAGGACCAAAAGGCTTGGATAGATCGAAGAACTTCTCAACGACGCAACTGACCAGCAGGGCCACCCCTAAGGGCCTAGGTCGATACTAAACTTGATCATGGCCAAAAGGCCGATAAGCAATAATGCAGAAAGGAAACAGGGCAGTAGGATAGATCGCAGTCTCGTTCCATGTGGGGACTAAGCCTCTAACCCAATAGCAGCAAGTAGGTGAAGCCAAATTTAATTGACGATCCTACCAGGCCGAGCAGAGGGTACCCCACAAGGACCAAAAGGCTTGGATAGATCAAAGAAGTTCTCAACGACGCAGATAGATAGCAGGGCCACCCCTAAGGGCCAAGGTCGATACTAAACTTGATCATGGCCAAAAGGCCGAGAAGCAATAATGCAGAAAGAAAAGAGAGCAGTAGGATAGATCGCAGTCTAGTTCCTTGTGGGGACTAAGCCTCTAACCCAATAGCAGCAAGTAGGTGAAGCCAAATTTAATTGACGATCCTACCAGGCCGAGCAGAGGGTACCCCACAAGGACCAAAAGGCTTAGATAGATCGAAGAACTTCTCAACGACGCAGCTGGACAGCAGGGACACCCCTAAGGGCCTAGGTCGATACTAAACTTGATCATGGCCAAAAGGCCGAGAAGCAATAATGCAGAAAGGAAAGAGAGCAGTAGGATAGATCGCAGTCTCGTTCCTTGTGGGGACTAAGCCTCTAACCCAATAGCAGCAAGTAGGTGAAGCCAAATTTAATTGACGATCCTACCAGGCCGAGCAGAGGGTACCCCACAAGGACCAAAAGGCTTGGATAGATCGAAGAACTTCTCAACGACGCAGCTGACCAGCAGGGCCACCCCTAAGGGCCTAGGTCGATTCTAAACTTGATCATGGCCAAAAGGCCAAGAAGCAATAATGCAGAAAGGAAAAAGGGCAGTGGGGAAGATCGCAGTCTCGTTCTTTGTGGGAACTAAGCCTCTAACCCAATAGCAGCAAGTAGGTGAAGCCAAATTTAATTGACGATCCTACCAGGCCGAGCAGAGGGTACCCCACAAGGACCAAAAGGCTTGGATAGATCGAAGAACTTCTCAACAACGCAGCTGGACAGCAGGGACACCCCTAAGGGCCAAGTTCGATACTAAACTTGATCATGGCCAAAAGGCCGAGAAGCAATAATGCAGAAAGGAAAGAGAGCAGTAGGATAGATCACAGTCTCGTTCCTTGTGGGGACTAAGCCTCTAACCCAATAGCAGCAAGTAGGTGAAGCCAAATTTAATTGACGATCCTACCAGGCCGAGCAGAGGGTACCCCACAAGGACCAAAAGGCCTGGATAGATCGAAGAACTTCTCAATGACGCAGCTGGACAGCAGGGACACCCCTAAGGGCCTAGGTCGATACTAAACTTTATCATGGCCAAAAGGCCGAGAAGCAATAATGCAGAAAGGAAAAAGGGCAGTGGGGTAGATCGCAGTCTCGTTCCTTGTGGGGACTAAGCCTCTAACCCAATAGCAGCAAGTAGGTGAAGCCAAATTTAATTGACGATCCTACAAGGCCGAGCAGAGGGTACCCCACAAGGACCAAAAGGCTTGGTTAGATCGAAGAACTTCTCAACGACGCAGCTGGACAGCAGGGCCACCCCTAAGGGCCAAGGTCGATACTAAACTTGATCATGGCCAAAAGGCCGAGAAGCAATAATGCAGAAAGGAAAGAGAGCAGTAGGATAGATCGCAGTCTCGTTCTTTGTGGGGACTAAGCCTCTAACCCAATAGCAGCAAGTAGGTGAAGCCAAATTTAATTGACGATCCTACCAGGCCGAGCAGAGGGTACCCCACAAGGACCAAAAGGCTTGGATAGATCGAAGAACTTCTCAACGACGCAGCTGGACAGCAGAGACACCCCTAAGGGCCTAGGTCGATTCTAAACTTGATCATGGCCAAAAGGCCAAGAAGCAATAATGCAGAAAGGAAAAAGGGCACTGGGGAAGATCGCAGTCTCGTTCTTTGTGGGAACTAAGCCTCTAACCCAATAGCAGCAAGTAGGTGAAGCCAAATTTAATTGACGATCCTACCAGGCCGAGCAGAGGGTACCCCACAAGGACCAAAAGGCATGGATAGATCGAAGAACTTCTCAACGACGCAGCTGACCAGCAGGGCCACCCCTAAGGGCCTAGGTCGATACTAAACTTTATCATGGCCAAAAGGCCGAGAAGCAATAATGCAGAAAGGAAAAAGGGCAGTGGGGTAGATCGCAGTCTCGTTCCTTGTGGGGACTAAGCCTCTAACCCAATAGCAGCAAGTAGGTGAAGCCAAATTTAATTGACGATCCTACAAGGCCGAGCAGAGGGTACCCCACAAGGACCAAAAGGCTTGGTTAGATCGAAGAACTTCTCAACGACGCAGCTGGACAGCAGGGCCACCCCTAAGGGCCAAGGTCGATACTAAACTTGATCATGGCCAAAAGGCCGAGAAGCAATAATGCAGAAAGAAAAGAGAGCAGTAGGATAGATCGCAGTCTCGTTCCTTGTGGGGACTAAGCCTCTAACCCAATAGCAGCAAGTAGGTGAAGCCAAATTTAATTGACGATCCTACCAGGCCGAGCAGAGGGTACCCCACAAGGACCAAAAGGCTTGGATAGATCGAAGAACTTCTCAACGACGCAGCTGACCAGCAGGGCCACCCCTAAGGGCCTAGGTCGATTCTAAACTTGATCATGGCCAAAAGGCCAAGAAGCAATAATGCAGAAAGGAAAAAGGGCAGTGGGGAAGATCGCAGTCTCGTTCTTTGTGGGAACTAAGCCTCTAACCCAATAGCAGCAAGTAGGTGAAGCCAAATTTAATTGACGATCCTACCAGGCCGAGCAGAGGGTACCCCACAAGGACCAAAAGGCTTGGATAGATCGAAGAACTTCTCAACGACGCAGCTGACCAGCAGGGACACCCCTAAGGGCCTAGGTCGATACCAAACTTTATCATGGCCAAAAGGCCGAGAAGCAATAATGCAGAAAGGAAAAAGGGCAGTAGGATAGATCGCAGTCTCGTTCCTTGTGGGGACTAAGCCTCTAACCCAATAGCAGCAAGTAGGTGAAGCCAAATTTAATTGACAATCCTACCAGGCCGAGCAGAGGGTACCCCACAAGGACCAAAAGGCCTGGATAGATCGAAGAACTTCTCAATGACGCAGCTGGACAGCAGGGACACCCCTAAGGGCCTAGGTCGATACTAAACTTTATCATGGCCAAAAGGCCGAGAAGCAATAATGCATAAAGGAAAAAGGGCAGTAGGATAGATCGCAGTCTCGTTCCTTGTAGGGACTAAGCCTCTAACCCAATAGCAGCAAGTAGGTGAAGCCAAATATAAATGACGATCCTACCAGGCCGAGCAGAGGGTACCCCACAAGGACCAAAAGGCTTGGATAGATCGAAGAACTTCTCAACGACGCAGCTGGACAGCAGGGACACCCCTAAGGGCCTAGGTCGATACTAAACTTTATCATGGCCAAAAGGCCGAGAAGCAATAATGCAGAAAGGAAAGAGAGCAGTAGGATAGATCGCAGTCTCGTTCCTTGTGGGGATTAAGCCTCTAACCCAATAGCAGCAAGTAGGTGAAGCCAAATTTAATTGACGATCCTACCAGGCCGAGCAGAGGGTACCCCACAAGGACCAAAAGGCTTGGATAGATCGAAGAACTTCTCAACGACGCAACTGACCAGCAGGGCCACCCCTAAGGGCCTAGGTCGATACTAAACTTGATCATGGCCAAAAGGCCGATAAGCAATAATGCAGAAAGGAAAAAGGGCAGTAGGATAAATCGCAGTCTCGTTCCTTGTGGGGACTAAGCCTCTAACCCAATAGCAGCAAGTAGGTGAAGCCAAATTTAATTGACGATCCTACCAGGCCGAGCAGAGGGTACCCCACAAGGACCAAAAGGCTTGGATAGATCGAAGAACTTCTCAACGACGCAGCTGGACAGCAGGGACACCCCTAAGGGCCTAGGTCGATACTAAACTTTATCATGGCCAAAAGGCCGAGAAGCAATAATGCAGAAAGGAAAGAGAGCAGTAGGATAGATCGCAGTCTCGTTCCTTGTGGGGACTAAGCCTCTAACCCAATAGCAGCAAGTAGGTGAAGCCAAATTTAATTGACGATCCTACCAGGCCGAGCAGAGGGTACCCCACAAGGACCAAAAGGCTTGGATAGATCGAAGAACTTCTCAACGACGCAACTGACCAGCAGGGCCACCCCTAAGGGCCTAGGTCGATACTAAACTTGATCATGGCCAAAAGGCCGATAAGCAATAATGCAGAAAGGAAACAGGGCAGTAGGATAGATCGCAGTCTCGTTCCATGTGGGGACTAAGCCTCTAACCCAATAGCAGCAAGTAGGTGAAGCCAAATTTAATTGACGATCCTACCAGGCCGAGCAGAGGGTACCCCACAAGGACCAAAAGGCTTGGATAGATCAAAGAAGTTCTCAACGACGCAGATAGATAGCAGGGATACCCCTAAGTGCCTAGGTCGATACTAGGCTTGATCATGGCCAAAAGGCCAAGAAGCAATAATGCAGAAAGGAAAGAGGGCAGTGGGATAGATCGCAGTCTCGTTCCTTGTGGGGACTAAGCCTCTAACCCAATAGCAGCAAGTAGGTGAAGCCAAATTTAATTGACGATCCTACTAGGCCGAGCAGAGGGTACCCCACAAGGACCAAAAGGCTTGTATAAATCGAAGAACTTTTCAACGATGTAGCTGGAAAGCAGGGAAACCCCTAAGGGCTACGGTCGCACCAAAATTTTAAATAAATACCAAGAAGTGATAATGCAGGAATGTAAAATCTGGGCACAAGAGCTGACAATCATTCAGAAATTATCTTCAGTCCTGTATTGCTTTAAAGAGTAACTCCACTTTTGTTGAGAGGACAACACTCCCCTCTGGGTGATTGATGTATATTGCTATGGTTGTAAAAGGTTCGGAGATTCTTACCATTTGGTATTGTGGAAATATAGCCGTCTGTGTTCTTGAGCGAAATCCACGGGAACGTCTTTTGCAATGATCGATTGCCAGCTGCTCCTGCGGGGTACCTGTGGAGAAAGTGGTAGGGTCTGCAACCCTGTAAAGGTTATGGTTGATTGAAGAGGACGCCCATCTTCTGACTGATGTCAGTGCAGACGTGGGAATATCGGTCTTCCAGTCACACAGCAGGAAATGACACTTTCTGGAGTGCCTCTGTAGATTAGGAAGGAAAGTTGTCGGTTAATAACAATGAAAAACAATGTGACTTGTGTAGGAATTGTAGATGTCAGGTGTCTTTCCTGGTAAAAGTGGAGTTACTCTTTAAATGAGGCGCTAGGATTTATTAACCCCTTCCCGTCCGGCCGTAGTATATAAACGGCCAGACGGTGGCAGTGCAGGGGCGGATAGTCATGGATGATCCTCCTGCACTTATATGGGTAATCCGTATCTCTAAGCTGCTGACACTGAAATACCTCAACGCCAAGGTATAGGATGATGAAAAGTAAATAGCAAAGTAGTGCAGCGCTACACATGCATACCCTCAAACAGTGAATAACAATTTATAAACATGCTACAGGGATGAGCCCGTGTAAACAATTGCCCAAATATAAATGCCAAAAGATACATAAATATATATTAAGATCCCCCTCTAATCCTCATCTGAGGAATCATACAATAGTGCAAACAGGTGTGTGCATCCCTAACCAGGGATGAAATGACTATAAATGTGAACTGTCAACCACACTGAAAAAAAATCCACAATAAAACCCAGATGCACATCAAAAACCCCCCACATATAAATACTCCAATAAATAAAGTCCACACACAAATCAAATCATGCTCCAAATGGTCACCAAACACATGCAGGTGATGCTCTTGTGATTGTGGTCATAGGTGCAAATCCTCAGATGGCCAAAATGCCCCCTCACCTTCTTACAAAGACCCCACGGGGCCAGCACGCTTTTTGGATCACCCCACGATCCTCACAGGTAGTACTCTTCGTGGGTCAATACCCCACTTGGGGTCATCAATGGTGGCACTCTCTCTTTATAACTCTCCTCCAGCCACTGACATCAGCAACACTTCATATCCTCCATGCAGAACCCCAGTGATGACACAAAGAACATCCTCCATGTGCAGAGGGTACCCCACAAGGACCAAAAGGCTTGGATAGATCAAAGAAGTTTTCAACGACGCAGATAAACAGCAGGGATACTCCTAAGGGCCTAGGTCAATACTAGGCTTGATCATGGCCAAAAGGCCGAGAAGCAATAATGCAGAAAGGAAACAGGGCAGTAGGATAGATGGCAGTCTCGTTTCTTGTGGGGACTAAGCCTCTAACCCAATAGCAGCAAGTAGGTGAAGCCAAACTTAATTGACGATCCTACCAGGCCGGGCAGAGGGTACCCCACAAGGACCAAAAGGCTTGGATAGATCGAAGAACTTCTCAACGACGCAGCTGGACAGCAGGGACACCCCTAAGGGCCTAGGTCGATACTAAACTTGATCATGGCCAAAAGGCCGAGAAGCAATAATGCAGAAAGGAAAAAGGGCAGTAGGATAGATCGCAGTCTCGTTTCTTGTTGGGACTAAGCCTCTAACCCAATAGCAGCAAGTAGGTGAAGCCAAATTTAATTGTCGATCTTACCAGGCCGAGCAGAAGGTACCCCACAAGGACCAAAAGGCTTGCACAGATTTAGGAACTTCTCAACGACGCAGCTGGACAGCAGGGACACCCCTAAGGGCCTAGGTCGATACTAAACTTTATCATGGCCAAAAGGCCGAGAAGCAATAATGCAGAAAGGAAACAGGGCAGTAGGATAGATGGCAGTCTCGTTCCTTGTGGGGACTAAGCCTTTAACCCAATAGCAGCAAGTAGGTGAAGCCAAATTTAATTGACGATCCTACCAGGCTGAGCAGAGGGTACCCCACAAGGACCAAAAGGCTTGGATAGATCAAAGAAGTTTTCAACAACGCAGCTGAAAGCAGGGACACCCCTAAGGGCCTAGGTCGATACTAGGCTTGATCATGGCCAAAAGGCCGAGAAGCAATAATGCAGAAAGGAAACAGGGCAATAGGATAGATCGCAGTCTCGTTCCTTGTGGAGACTAAGCCTCCAACCCAATAGCAGCAAGTAGGTGAAGCCAAATTTAAATGACGATCCTACCAGGCCGAGCAGAGGGTACCCCACAAGGACCAAAAGGCTTGGATAGATCGAAGAACTTCTCAACGACGCAGCTGACCAGCAGGGACACCCCTAAGGGCCTAGGTCGATACTAAACTTGATCATGGCCAAAAGGCCGAGAAGCAATAATGCAGAAAGGAAAAAGGGCAGTAGGATAGATCGCAGTCTCGTTCCTTGTGGGGACTAAGCCTCTAACCCAATAGCAGCAAGTAGGTGAAGCCAAACTTAATTGACGATCCTACCAGGCCGAGCAGAGGGTACCCCACAAGGACCAAAAGGCTTGGATAGATCGAAGAACTTCTCAACGACGCAGCTGGACAGCAGGGACACCCCTAAGGGCCTAGGTCGATACCAAACTTGATCATGGCCAAAAGGCCGAGAAGCAATAATGCAGAAAGGAAACAGGGCAGTAGGATAGATCGCAGTCTCGTTCCTTGTGGGGTCTAAGCCTCTAACCCAATAGCAGCAAGTAGGTGAAGCCAAATTTAATTGACGATCCTACAAGGCCGAGCAGAGGGTACCCCACAAGGACCAAGAGGCTTGGATAGATCAAAGAAGTTTTCAACGACGCAGATGAACAGCAGGGATACCCCTAAGGGCCTAGGTCGATACTAGGCTTGATCATGGCCAAAAGGCCGAGAAGCAATAATGCAGAAAGAAAACAGGGCAGTAGGATAGATCGCAGTCTCGTTCCTTGTGGGGTCTAAGCCTCTAACCCAATAGCAGCAAGTAGGTGAAGCCAAATTTAATTGACAATCCTACAAGGCCGAGCAGAGGGTACCCCACAAGGACCAAGAGGCTTGGATAGATCAAAGAAGTTTTCAACGACGCAGATGAACAGCAGGGACACCCCTAAGGGCCTAGGTCGATACTAAACTTGATCATGGCCAAAAGGCCGAGAAGCAATAATGCAGAAAGGAAAAAGGACAGTAGGATAGATCGCAGTCTCGTTGCTTGTGGGGACTAAGCCTCTAACCCAATAGCAGCAAGTAGGTGAAGCCAAATTTAAATGACGATCCTACCAGGCCGAGCAGAGGGTACCCCACAAGGACCAAAAGGCTTGGATAGATCGAAGAACTTCTCAACGACGCAGCTGGACAGCAGGGACACCCCTAAGGGCCTAGGTCGATACTAAACTTGATCATGGCCAAAAGGCCGAGAAGCAATAATGCAGAAAGGAAACAGGGTAGTAGGATAGATCGCAGTCTCGTTGCTTGTGGGGACTAAGCCTCTAACCCAATAGCAGCAAGTAGGTGAAGCCAAATTTAAATGACGATCCTACCAGGCCGAGCAGAGGGTACCCCACAAGGACCAAAAGGCTTGGATAGATCCAAGAATTTCTCAACGACGCAGCTGGACAGCAGGGACACCCCTAAGGGCCTAGGTCGATACTAAACTTGATCATGGCCAAAAGGCCGAGAAGCAATAATGCAGAAAGGAAAAAGGGCAGTAGGATAGATCGCAGTCTCGTTCCTTGTGGGGACTAAGCCTCTAACCCAATAGCAGCAAGTAGGTGAAGCCAAATTTAATTGACGATCCTACCAGGCCGAGCAGAGGGTACCCCACAAGGACCAAAAGGCTTGGTTAGATCGAAGAACTTCTCAACGACGCAGCTGGACAGCAGGGACACCCCTAAGGGCCTAGGTCGATACTAAACTTTATCATGGCCAAAAGGCCGAGAAGCAATAATGCAGAAAGGAAAGAGAGCAGTAGGATAGATCGCAGTCTCGTTCCTTGTGGGGACTAAGCCTCTAACCCAATAGCAGCAAGTAGGTGAAGCCAAATTTAAATGACGATCCTACCAGGCCGAGCAGAGGGTACCCCACAAGGACCAAAAGGCTTGGATAGATCCAAGAATTTCTCAACGACGCAGCTGGACAGCAGGGACACCCCTAAGGGCCTAGGTCGATACTAAACTTGATCATGGCCAAAAGGCCGAGAAGCAATAATGCAGAAAGGAAAAAGGGCAGTGGGGTAGATCGCAGTCTCGTTCTTTGTGGGGACTAAGCCTCTAACCCAATAGCAGCAAGTAGGTGAAGCCAAATTTAATTGACGATCCTACCAGGCCGAGCAGAGGGTACCCCACAAGGACCAAAAGGCTTGGATAGATCGAAGAACTTCTCAACGACGCAGCTGGACAGCAGGGACACCCCTAAGGGCCTAGGTCGATACCAAACTTGATCATGGCCAAAAGGCCGAGAAGCAATAATGCAGAAAGGAAAAAGGGCAGTAGGATAGATCGCAGTCTCGTTCCTTGTGGGGACTAAGCCTCTAACCCAATAGCAGCAAGTAGGTGAAGCCAAATTTAAATGACGATCCTACCAGGCCGAGCAGAGGGTACCCCACAAGGACCAAAAGGCTTGGATAGATCCAAGAATTTCTCAACGACGCAGCTGGACAGCAGGGACACCCCTAAGGGCCTAGGTCGATACTAAACTTGATCATGGCCAAAAGGCCGAGAAGCAATAATGCAGAAAGGAAAAAGGGCAGTAGGATAGATCGCAGTCTCGTTCCTTGTGGGGACTAAGCCTCTAACCCAATAGCAGCAAGTAGGTGAAGCCAAATTTAATTGACGATCCTACCAGGCCGAGCAGAGGGTACCCCACAAGGACCAAAAGGCTTGGTTAGATCGAAGAACTTCTCAACGACGCAGCTGGACAGCAGGGACACCCCTAAGGGCCTAGGTCGATACTAAACTTTATCATGGCCAAAAGGCCGAGAAGCAATAATGCAGAAAGGAAAGAGAGCAGTAGGATAGATCGCAGTCTCGTTCCTTGTGGGGACTAAGCCTCTAACCCAATAGCAGCAAGTAGGTGAAGCCAAATTTAAATGACGATCCTACCAGGCCGAGCAGAGGGTACCCCACAAGGACCAAAAGGCTTGGATAGATCCAAGAATTTCTCAACGACGCAGCTGGACAGCAGGGACACCCCTAAGGGCCTAGGTCGATACTAAACTTGATCATGGCCAAAAGGCCGAGAAGCAATAATGCAGAAAGGAAAAAGGGCAGTGGGGTAGATCGCAGTCTCGTTCTTTGTGGGGACTAAGCCTCTAACCCAATAGCAGCAAGTAGGTGAAGCCAAATTTAATTGACGATCCTACCAGGCCGAGCAGAGGGTACCCCACAAGGACCAAAAGGCTTGGATAGATCGAAGAACTTCTCAACGACGCAGCTGGACAGCAGGGACACCCCTAAGGGCCTAGGTCGATACCAAACTTGATCATGGCCAAAAGGCCGAGAAGCAATAATGCAGAAAGGAAAAAGGGCAGTAGGATAGATCGCAGTCTCGTTCCTTGTGGGGACTAAGCCTCTAACCCAATAGCAGCAAGTAGGTGAAGCCAAACTTAATTGACGATCCTACCAGGCCGAGCAGAGGGTACCCCACAAGGACCAAAAGGCTTGGATAGATCGAAGAACTTCTCAACGACGCAGCTGGACAGCAGGGACACCCCTAAGGGCCTAGGTCGATACCAAACTTGATCATGGCCAAAAGGCCGAGAAGCAATAATGCAGAAAGGAAACAGGGCAGTAGGATAGATCGCAGTCTCGTTCCTTGTGGGGTCTAAGCCTCTAACCCAATAGCAGCAAGTAGGTGAAGCCAAATTTAATTGACGATCCTACAAGGCCGAGCAGAGGGTACCCCACAAGGACCAAGAGGCTTGGATAGATCAAAGAAGTTTTCAACGACGCAGATGAACAGCAGGGACACCCCTAAGGGCCTAGGTCGATACTAAACTTGATCATGGCCAAAAGGCCGAGAAGCAATAATGCGGAAAGGAAAAAGGACAGTAGGATAGATCGCAGTCTCGTTGCTTGTGGGGACTAAGCCTCTAACCCAATAGCAGCAAGTAGGTGAAGCCAAATTTAAATGACGATCCTACCAGGCCGAGCAGAGGGTACCCCACAAGGACCAAAAGGCTTGGATAGATCCAAGAATTTCTCAACGACGCAGCTGGACAGCAGGGACACCCCTAAGGGCCTAGGTCGATACTAAACTTGATCATGGCCAAAAGGCCGAGAAGCAATAATGCAGAAAGGAAAAAGGGCAGTGGGGTAGATCGCAGTCTCGTTCTTTGTGGGGACTAAGCCTCTAACCCAATAGCAGCAAGTAGGTGAAGCCAAATTTAATTGACGATCCTACCAGGCCGAGCAGAGGGTACCCCACAAGGACCAAAAGGCTTGGATAGATCGAAGAACTTCTCAACGACGCAGCTGGACAGCAGGGACACCCCTAAGGGCCTAGGTCGATACCAAACTTGATCATGGCCAAAAGGGCGAGAAGCAATAATGCAGAAAGGAAACAGGGCAGTAGGATAGATCGCAGTCTCGTTCCTTGTGGGGTCTAAGCCTCTAACCCAATAGCAGCAAGTAGGTGAAGCCAAATTTAATTGACGATCCTACAAGGCCGAGCAGAGGGTACCCCACAAGGACCAAGAGGCTTGGATAGATCAAAGAAGTTTTCAACGACGCAGATGAACAGCAGGGACACCCCTAAGGGCCTAGGTCGATACTAAACTTTATCATGGCCAAAAGGCCGAGAAGCAATAATGCAGAAAGGAAACAGGGTAGTAGGATAGATCGCAGTCTCGTTCCTTGTGGGGACTAAGCCTCTAACCCAATAGCAGCAAGTAGGTGAAGCCAAATTTAAATGACGATCCTACCAGGCCGAGCAGAGGGTACCCCACAAGGACCAAAAGGCTTGGATAGATCCAAGAATTTCTCAACGACGCAGCTGGACAGCAGGGACACCCCTAAGGGCCTAGGTCGATACTAAACTTGATCATGGCCAAAAGGCCGAGAAGCAATAATGCAGAAAGGAAAAAGGGCAGTAGGATAGATCGCAGTCTCGTTCCTTGTGGGGACTAAGCCTCTAACCCAATAGCAGCAAGTAGGTGAAGCCAAATTTAATTGACGATCCTACCAGGCCGAGCAGAGGGTACCCCACAAGGACCAAAAGGCTTGGTTAGATCGAAGAACTTCTCAACGACGCAGCTGGACAGCAGGGACACCCCTAAGGGCCTAGGTCGATACTAAACTTTATCATGGCCAAAAGGCCGAGAAGCAATAATGCAGAAAGGAAAGAGAGCAGTAGGATAGATCGCAGTCTCGTTCCTTGTGGGGACTAAGCCTCTAACCCAATAGCAGCAAGTAGGTGAAGCCAAATTTAAATGACGATCCTACCAGGCCGAGCAGAGGGTACCCCACAAGGACCAAAAGGCTTGGATAGATCCAAGAATTTCTCAACGACGCAGCTGGACAGCAGGGACACCCCTAAGGGCCTAGGTCGATACTAAACTTGATCATGGCCAAAAGGCCGAGAAGCAATAATGCAGAAAGGAAAAAGGGCAGTGGGGTAGATCGCAGTCTCGTTCTTTGTGGGGACTAAGCCTCTAACCCAATAGCAGCAAGTAGGTGAAGCCAAATTTAATTGACGATCCTACCAGGCCGAGCAGAGGGTACCCCACAAGGACCAAAAGGCTTGGATAGATCGAAGAACTTCTCAACGACGCAGCTGGACAGCAGGGACACCCCTAAGGGCCTAGGTCGATACCAAACTTGATCATGGCCAAAAGGCCGAGAAGCAATAATGCAGAAAGGAAACAGGGCAGTAGGATAGATCGCAGTCTCGTTCCTTGTGGGGTCTAAGCCTCTAACCCAATAGCAGCAAGTAGGTGAAGCCAAATTTAATTGACGATCCTACAAGGCCGAGCAGAGGGTACCCCACAAGGACCAAGAGGCTTGGATAGATCAAAGAAGTTTTCAACGACGCAGATGAACAGCAGGGACACCCCTAAGGGCCTAGGTCGATACTAAACTTGATCATGGCCAAAAGGCCGATAAGCAATAATGCAGAAAGGAAACAGGGCAGTAGGATAGATCGCAGTCTCGTTCCATGTGGGGACTAAGCCTCTAACCCAATAGCAGCAAGTAGGTGAAGCCAAATTTAATTGACGATCCTACCAGGCCGAGCAGAGGGTACCCCACAAGGACCAAAAGGCTTGGATAGATCAAAGAAGTTCTCAACGACGCAGATAGATAGCAGGGATACCCCTAAGTGCCTAGGTCGATACTAGGCTTGATCATGGCCAAAAGGCCAAGAAGCAATAATGCAGAAAGGAAAGAGGGCAGTGGGGTAGATCGCAGTCTCGTTCCTTGTGGGGACTAAGCCTCTAACCCAATAGCAGCAAGTAGGTGAAGCCAAATTTAATTGACGATCCTACTAGGCCGAGCAGAGGGTACCCCACAAGGACCAAAAGGCTTGTAGAAATCGAAGAACTTTTCAACGATGTAGCTGGAAAGCAGGGAAACCCCTAAGGTCTACGGTCGCACCAAAATTTTAAATAAATACCAAGAAGTGATAATGCAGGAATGTAAAATCTGGGCACAAGAGCTGACAATCATTCAGAAATTATCTTCAGTCCTGTATTGCTTTAAAGAGTAACTCCACTTTTGTTGAGAGGACAACACTCCCCTCTGGGTGATTGATGTATATTGCTATGGTTGTAAAAGGTTCGGAGATTCTTACCATTTGGTATTGTGGAAATATAGCCGTCTGTGTTCTTGAGCGAAATCCACGGGAACGTCTTTTGCAATGATCGATTGCCAGCTGCTCCTGCGGGGTACCTGTGGAGAAAGTGGTAGGGTCTGCAACCCTGTAAAGGTTATGGTTGATTGAAGAGGACGCCCATCTTCTGACTGATGTCAGTGCAGACGTGGGAATATCGGTCTTCCAGTCACACAGCAGGAAATGACACTTTCTGGAGTGCCTCTGTAGATTAGGAAGGAAAGTTGTCGGTTAATAACAATGAAAAACAATGTGACTTGTGTAGGAATTGTAGATGTCAGGTGTCTTTCCTGGTAAAAGTGGAGTTACTCTTTAAATGAGGCGCTAGGATTTATTAACCCCTTCCCGTCCGGCCGTAGTATATAAACGGCCAGACGGTGGCAGTGCAGGGGCGGATAGTCATGGATGATCCTCCTGCACTTATATGGGTAATCCGTATCTCTAAGCTGCTGACACTGAAATACCTCAACGCCAAGGTATAGGATGATGAAAAGTAAATAGCAAAGTAGTGCAGCGCTACACATGCATACCCTCAAACAGTGAATAACAATTTATAAACATGCTACAGGGATGAGCCCGTGTAAACAATTGCCCAAATATAAATGCCAAAAGATACATAAATATATATTAAGATCCCCCTCTAATCCTCATCTGAGGAATCATACAATAGTGCAAACAGGTGTGTGCATCCCTAACCAGGGATGAAATGACTATAAATGTGAACTGTCAACCACACTGAAAAAAAATCCACAATAAAACCCAGATGCACATCAAAAACCCCCCACATATAAATACTCCAATAAATAAAGTCCACACACAAATCAAATCATGCTCCAAATGGTCACCAAACACATGCAGGTGATGCTCTTGTGATTGTGGTCATAGGTGCAAATCCTCAGATGGCCAAAATGCCCCCTCACCTTCTTACAAAGACCCCACGGGGCCAGCACGCTTTTTGGATCACCCCACGATCCTCACAGGTAGTACTCTTCGTGGGTCAATACCCCACTTGGGGTCATCAATGGTGGCACTCTCTCTTTATAACTCTCCTCCAGCCACTGACATCAGCAACACTTCATATCCTCCATGCAGAACCCCAGTGATGACACAAAGAACATCCTCCATGTGCAGAGGGTACCCCACAAGGACCAAAAGGCTTGGATAGATCAAAGAAGTTTTCAACGACGCAGATAAACAGCAGGGATACTCCTAAGGGCCTAGGTCAATACTAGGCTTGATCATGGCCAAAAGGCCGAGAAGCAATAATGCAGAAAGGAAAAAGGGCAGTAGGAAAGATTGCAGTCTCGTTCTTTGTGGGGACTAAGCCTCTAACCCAATAGCAGCAAGTAGGTGAAGCCAAACTTAATTGACGATCCTACCAGGCCGAGCAGAGGGTACCCCACAAAGACCAAAAGGCTTGAATAGATCGAAGAACTTCTCAACGACGCAGCTGGGCAGCACAGACACCCCTAAGGGCCTAGGTCGATACTAAACTTGATCACGGCCAAAAGGCCGAGAAGCAATAATGCAGAAAGGAAACAGGGCAGTAGGATAGATGGCAGTCTCGTTTCTTGTGGGGACTAAGCCTCTAACCCAATAGCAGCAAGTAGGTGAAGCCAAACTTAATTGACGATCCTACCAGGCCGAGCAGAGGGTACCCCACAAGGACCAAAAGGCTTGGATAGATCGAAGAACTTCTCAACGACGCAGCTGGACAGCAGGGACACCCCTAAGGGCCTAGGTCGATACTAAACTTGATCATGGCCAAAAGGCCGAGAAGCAATAATGCAGAAAGGAAAAAGGGCAGTAGGATAGATCGCAGTCTCGTTCCTTGTGGGGACTAAGCCTCTAACCCAATAGCAGCAAGTAGGTGAAGCCAAATTTAATTGTCGATCTTACCAGGCCGAGCAGAAGGTACCCCACAAGGACCAAAAGGCTTGCACAGATTTAGGAACTTCTCAACGACGCAGCTGGACAGCAGGGACACCCCTAAGGGCCTAGGTCGATACTAAACTTTATCATGGCCAAAAGGCCGAGAAGCAATAATGCAGAAAGGAAACAGGGCAGTAGGATAGATGGCAGTCTCGTTCCTTGTGGGGACTAAGCCTTTAACCCAATAGCAGCAAGTAGGTGAAGCCAAATTTAATTGACGATCCTACCAGGCTGAGCAGAGGGTACCCCACAAGGACCAAAAGGCTTGGATAGATCAAAGAAGTTTTCAACAACGCAGCTGAACAGCAGGGACACCCCTAAGGGCCTAGGTCGATACTAGGCTTGATCATGGCCAAAAGGCCGAGAAGCAATAATGCAGAAAGGAAACAGGGCAATAGGATAGATCGCAGTCTCGTTCCTTGTGGAGACTAAGCCTCCAACCCAATAGCAGCAAGTAGGTGAAGCCAAATTTAAATGACGATCCTACCAGGCCGAGCAGAGGGTACCCCACAAGGACCAAAAGGCTTGGATAGATCGAAGAACTTCTCAACGACGCAGCTGACCAGCAGGGACACCCCTAAGGGCCTAGGTCGATACTAAACTTGATCATGGCCAAAAGGCCGAGAAGCAATAATGCAGAAAGGAAAAAGGGCAGTAGGATAGATCGCAGTCTCGTTCCTTGTGGGGACTAAGCCTCTAACCCAATAGCAGCAAGTAGGTGAAGCCAAACTTAATTGACGATCCTACCAGGCCGAGCAGAGGGTACCCCACAAGGACCAAAAGGCTTGGATAGATCGAAGAACTTCTCAACGACGCAGCTGGACAGCAGGGACACCCCTAAGGGCCTAGGTCGATACCAAACTTGATCATGGCCAAAAGGCCGAGAAGCAATAATGCAGAAAGGAAACAGGGCAGTAGGATAGATCGCAGTCTCGTTCCTTGTGGGGTCTAAGCCTCTAACCCAATAGCAGCAAGTAGGTGAAGCCAAATTTAATTGACGATCCTACAAGGCCGAGCAGAGGGTACCCCACAAGGACCAAGAGGCTTGGATAGATCAAAGAACTTCTCAACGACGCAGCTGGACAGCAGGGACACCCCTAAGGGCCTAGGTCGATACTAAACTTGATCATGGCCAAAAGGCCGAGAAGCAATAATGCAGAAAGGAAACAGGGTAGTAGGATAGATCGCAGTCTCGTTGCTTGTGGGGACTAAGCCTCTAACCCAATAGCAGCAAGTAGGTGAAGCCAAATTTAAATGACGATCCTACCAGGCTGAGCAGAGGGTACCCCACAAGGACCAAAAGGCTTGGATAGATCCAAGAATTTCTCAACGACGCAGCTGGACAGCAGGGACACCCCTAAGGGCCTAGGTCGATACTAAACTTTATCATGGCCAAAAGGCCGAGAAGCAATAATGCAGAAAGGAAAGAGAGCAGTAGGATAGATCGCAGTCTCGTTCCTTGTGGGGACTAAGCCTCTAACCCAATAGCAGCAAGTAGGTGAAGCCAAATTTAAATGACGATCCTACCAGGCCGAGCAGAGGGTACCCCACAAGGACCAAAAGGCTTGGATAGATCCAAGAATTTCTCAACGACGCAGCTGGACAGCAGGGACACCCCTAAGGGCCTAGGTCGATACTAAACTTGATCATGGCCAAAAGGCCGAGAAGCAATAATGCAGAAAGGAAAAAGGGCAGTGGGGTAGATCGCAGTCTCGTTCTTTGTGGGGACTAAGCCTCTAACCCAATAGCAGCAAGTAGGTGAAGCCAAATTTAATTGACGATCCTACCAGGCCGAGCAGAGGGTACCCCACAAGGACCAAAAGGCTTGGATAGATCGAATAACTTCTCAACGATGCAGCTGGACAGCAGGGACACCCCTAAGGGCCTAGGTCGATACCAAACTTGATCATGGCCAAAAGGCCGAGAAGCAATAATGCAGAAAGGAAAAAGGGCAGTAGGATAGATCGCAGTCTCGTTCCTTGTGGGGACTAAGCCTCTAACCCAATAGCAGCAAGTAGGTGAAGCCAAATTTAATTGACGATCCTACCAGGCCGAGCAGAGGGTACCCCACAAGGACCAAAAGGCTTGGTTAGATCGAAGAACTTCTCAACGACGCAGCTGGACAGCAGGGACACCCCTAAGGGCCTAGGTCGATACTAAACTTTATCATGGCCAAAAGGCCGAGAAGCAATAATGCAGAAAGGAAAGAGAGCAGTAGGATAGATCGCAGTCTCGTTCCTTGTGGGGACTAAGCCTCTAACCCAATAGCAGCAAGTAGGTGAAGCCAAATTTAAATGACGATCCTACCAGGCCGAGCAGAGGGTACCCCACAAGGACCAAAAGGCTTGGATAGATCCAAGAATTTCTCAACGACGCAGCTGGACAGCAGGGACACCCCTAAGGGCCTAGGTCGATACTAAACTTGATCATGGCCAAAAGGCCGAGAAGCAATAATGCAGAAAGGAAAAAGGGCAGTGGGGTAGATCGCAGTCTCGTTCCTTGTGGGGACTAAGCCTCTAACCCAATAGCAGCAAGTAGGTGAAGCCAAATTTAATTGACGATCCTACCAGGCCGAGCAGAGGGTACCCCACAAGGACCAAAAGGCTTGGATAGATCGAAGAACTTCTCAACGACGCAGCTGGACAGCAGGGACACCCCTAAGGGCCTAGGTCGATACCAAACTTGATCATGGCCAAAAGGCCAAGAAGCAATAATGCAGAAAGGAAAAAGGGCAGTAGGATAGATCGCAGTCTCGTTCCTTGTGGGGACTAAGCCTCTAACCCAATAGCAGCAAGTAGGTGAAGCCAAACTTAATTGACGATCCTACCAGGCCGAGCAGAGGGTACCCCACAAGGACCAAAAGGCTTGGATAGATCGAAGAACTTCTCAACGACGCAGCTGGACAGCAGGGACACCCCTAAGGGCCTAGGTCGATACCAAACTTGATCATGGCCAAAAGGCCGAGAAGCAATAATGCAGAAAGGAAACAGGGCAGTAGGATAGATCGCAGTCTCGTTCCTTGTGGGGTCTAAGCCTCTAACCCAATAGCAGCAAGTAGGTGAAGCCAAATTTAATTGACGATCCTACAAGGCCGAGCAGAGGGTACCCCACAAGGACCAAGAGGCTTGGATAGATCAAAGAAGTTTTCAACGACGCAGATGAACAGCAGGGACACCCCTAAGGGCCTAGGTCGATACTAAACTTGATCATGGCCAAAAGGCCGAGAAGCAATAATGCGGAAAGGAAAAAGGACAGTAGGATAGATCGCAGTCTCGTTGCTTGTTGGGACTAAGCCTCTAACCCAATAGCAGCAAGTAGGTGAAGCCAAATTTAAATGACGATCCTACCAGGCCGAGCAGAGGGTACCCCACAAGGACCAAAAGGCTTGGATAGATCCAAGAATTTCTCAACGACGCAGCTGGACAGCAGGGACACCCCTAAGGGCCTAGGTCAATACTAAACTTGATCATGGCCAAAAGGCCGAGAAGCAATAATGCAGAAAGGAAAAAGGGCAGTGGGGTAGATCGCAGTCTCGTTCTTTGTGGGGAGACTAAGCCTCTAACCCAATAGCAGCAAGTAGGTGAAGCCAAATTTAAATGACGATCCTACCAGGCCGAGCAGAGGGTACCCCACAAGGACCAAAAGGCTTGGATAGATCGAAGAACTTCTCAACGACGCAGCTGGACAGCAGGGACACCCCTAAGGGCCTAGGTCGATACCAAACTTGATCATGGCCAAAAGGCCGAGAAGCAATAATGCAGAAAGGAAACAGGGCAGTAGGATAGATCGCAGTCTCGTTCCTTGTGGGGTCTAAGCCTCTAACCCAATAGCAGCAAGTAGGTGAAGCCAAATTTAATTGACGATCCTACAAGGCCGAGCAGAGGGTACCCCACAAGGACCAAGAGGCTTGGATAGATCAAAGAAGTTTTCAACGACGCAGATGAACAGCAGGGACACCCCTAAGGGCCTAGGTCGATACTAAACTTTATCATGGCCAAAAGGCCGAGAAGCAATAATGCAGAAAGGAAACAGGGTAGTAGGATAGATCGCAGTCTCGTTCCTTGTGGGGACTAAGCCTCTAACCCAATAGCAGCAAGTAGGTGAAGCCAAATTTAAATGACGATCCTACCAGGCCGAGCAGAGGGTACCCCACAAGGACCAAAAGGCTTGGATAGATCGAAGAAGTTCTCAACGACGCAGATGAACAGCAGGGACACCCCTAAGGGCCTAGGTCGATACTAGGATTGATCATGGCCAAAAGGCCGAGAAGCAATAATGCAGAAACGAAAGGATAGATAGCAGGGATACCCCTAAGGGCTACGGTCGCACCAAAATGTTATCAAAATACAAAGAAGTGATAATGCAGGAATGTAAAATCTGGGCACAAGAGCTGACAATCATTCAGAAATGATCTTCAGTCCTGTATTGCTTTAAAGAGTAACTCCACTTTTGTTGAGAGGACAACACTCCCCTCTGGGTGATTGATGTATATTGCTATGGTTGTAAAAGGTTCGGAGATTCTTACCATTTGGTATTGTGGAAATATAGCCGTCTGTGTTCTTGAGCGAAATCCACGGGAACGTCTTTTGCAATGATCGATTGCCAGCTGCTCCTGCGGGGTACCTGTGGAGAAAGTGGCAGGGTCTGCAACCCTGTAAAGGTTATGGTTGATTGAAGAGGACTCCCATCTTCTGACTGATGTCAGTGCAGACGTGGGAATATCGGTCTTCCAGTCACACAGCAGGAAATGACACTTTCTGGAGTGCCTCTGTAGATTAGGAAGGAAAGTTGTCGGTTAATAACAATGAAAAACAATGTGACTTGTGTAGGAATTGTAGATGTCAGGTGTCTTTCCTGGTAAAAGTGGAGTTACTCTTTAAATGAGGCGCTAGGATTTATTAACCCCTTCCCGTCCGGCCGTAGTATATAAACGGCCAGACGGTGGCAGTGCAGGGGCGGATAGTCATGGATGATCCTCCTGCACTTATATGGGTAATCCGTATCTCTAAGCTGCTGACACTGAAATACCTCAACGCCAAGGTATAGGATGATGAAAAGTAAATAGCAAAGTAGTGCAGCGCTATACATGCATACCCTCAAACAGTGAATAACAATATATAAACATGCTACAGGGATGAGCCCGTGTAAACAATTGCCCAAATATAAATGTAAAAAGATACATAAATATATATTAAGATCCCCCTCTAATCCTCATCTGAGGAATCATAGAATAGTGCAAACAGGTGTGTGCATCCCTAACTAGGGATGAAATGACTATAAATGTGAACTGTCAACCACACTGAAAAAAATCCACAATAAAACCCAGATGCACATCAAAAACCCCCCACATATAAATACTCCAATGAATAAAGTCCACACACAAATCAAATTGTGCTCCAAATGGTCACCAAACACATGCAGGCGATACTCTTGTGATCGTGGTCATAGGTGCAAATCCTCAGATGGCCACAATGCCCCCTCACCTTCTTACAAAGACCCCACGGGGCCAGCACGCTTTCAGGATCACCCCACGATCCTCACAGGTAGTACTCTTTGTGGGTCAATACCCAACTTGGGGTCATCAATGGTGGCACTCTCTCCTCGCTTTATAACTCTCCTCCAGCCACTAACATCAGCAACACTTCATATCCTCCATGCAGGACCCCAGTGATGACACAAAGAACATCCTCCATGGTATAATACCGTTTATTTATGAAGCCAAACAAACAGTAGTAAAAATTGACCCACGAAGAGTACTACCTGTGAGGATCGTGGGGTGATCCAAAGAGCGTGCTGGCCCCGTGGGGTCTTTGTAAGAAGGTGAGGGGGCATTTTGGCCATCTGAGGATTTGCACCTATGACCACGATCACAAGAGTATCACCTGCATGTGTTTGTTGACCATTTGGAGCACGATTTGATTTTTGTGTGGACTTTGAGTATTTATATGTGGGGGTTTTTTTGATGCGCATCTGGGTATTATGGATTTTTTTCAGTGTGGTTGACAGTTCCCATTTATAGTCATTTCATCCCTGGTTAGGGACTCACACACCTATTTTATGATCCCTCAGATGAGGATTAGAGGGGGATCTTAATATATATTTATATATCTTTTGGCATTTATATTAGTGCAGGGGCGGGTGGCCGTTTATAAACGGCCTCCCCACTCCTTGGAAGCGCGCAGCACTGCGATTCGATGCCCGCTGTGTCCTCCAGACACAGTGCAACACCGATCGTCGGATGGGACCTCTGTGCGAGGTCCCGATCATGTGATCACTGATTGGCCAATCAATGATCACATGCAGAGTAGTAAGCAAGATGTTACTTCTGACATCATTGCTTACTACGTGTGAAATCTGTGAATGATCACAGAGATCATGTGGTACAGGGCTATTCACAACAGCCTTGTACCATGTGACAAGCTGTGACCAATCACAGCTCTCACAGTATTTCTCAATGACTGCAAGAATGCAGAGAGAAGGAGAAAGGATTGCTTTTCCAGCCTTTATGAGTGTAAAAGCAATCATTGTATAAACAAAAAATTAAAAAAAAAAAGGAAAAAAAAAATCACCCCCCAAGTAGTACAGTGTCACCATGGTTGAGACTGTACTGCGAGGGAGACAGAATGTAAAAAAAAAATGTAAAAAAAATTTATAAAAATGTAAAAAAAAGGTAAAATGTCCTTCACAGGACAAGAAGCGAGTGAATCCTGGCGATAGGGCCAGTGTGAGGGAGCAAAGAGCAGACCGCAGGGGAGTATCGCCCGCAGTAAAGAAAAACACGACCGTCCCGGAGCAGATCCGGCAACAGACTGAAGCCCCGCCTACTCGCACCTTCTTAGACCTCTCTGACTGCGCGTGACGTCATCACGCCTGACGCATGCGCAGAGAAGCAGGTACGCGTCATGAAACGTCACGTGACGCTCATAGCAATGTAGAGCTGGGAAGAGCTTAAGCAGGTCACATGAGTACTTTGATAGGAGGAGCCAACGCTTCACATGTGACTCCGGAGCCTAGAGACGCTTCTTTCGTGCAGATTGATCGCCAGTCTCCCATTTTTTTGTTCGGCAAACAATTAATATAAATTCCATCCTCCTTAATCTATCACATGTTAGTTATTTTTCGTCATCCGCTATGAGCGGACTACGAAAAAATGGCGTCTTTGGTGCGGACAGGAAGTGATCTAGCCTCGTGTACCGTTATGCGATGGTGCCGCTGTGTCGTTCAGGAGTTACTATGGCGATGTTCGGTGTGATGGGCGGGGATTGTGCATACGGAGGATAGATGAGGGTGTGTGCTCCGGAAACAGAGAGGCGGCTTTTGTGTTCATCTGCACGCACTTAGAGCGGGAAAGAGGGGACGGCTGGCCGGGAGGAGTGTGTGTGGGATGAGGGGAGGATAACGTGGGCAGCCCTGTGTCTGGGGCCCCCCCTACTGGACGGTGACGTCGTTGCTGCTTCAGGTGGTGGAGGTCAGAGGTTGGGGAGCGGAGGTGTTCAGGATGAAGTGTTGGGGGATTCAGAGGTGAACTCTCTGCATAGCACTCTGCTGACCCCTGCGCCGTCCCTGTACACAGCACACGCCTGACCCCTGTACACGGCACACGCCTGACCCCTGTACACGGCACACTCCTGACCCCTGTACACTCCTGACCCCTGCGCCGTCCCTGTACACGGCACACTCCTGACCCCTACACCGTCCCTGTACACGGCACACTCCTGACCCCTGTACACTCTTGACCCCTGCGCCGTCCCTGTACACGGCACACGCCTGACCTCTACACCGTCCCTGTACACGGCACACTCCAGACCCCTGTACACGGCACAGTCCTGACCCCTGCGCCATCTCTAACGGCACACGCCTGACCCCTGTACACGGCACACGCCTGACCCCTACACCGTCCCTGTACACGGCACACTCCTGATCCCTGCACCATCCCTGTACACGGCACACGCCTGACCCCTGTACACGGCACACTCCTGACCCCTGCGCCGTCCCTGTACACGGCACACTCCTGACCCCTGCACCGTCCCTGTACACGGCACACTCCTGACCCCATCACCGTCCCTGTACATGGCCCTTTCCTGACCCCTACACCGTCCCTGTACACGGCACACGCCTGACCCCTGTACACGGCACACTCCTGACCCCTACACTGTCCCTGTACACGGCAGACGCCTGACCCCTGTACACGGCACACTCCTGACCCCTACGCCGTCCCTGTACACGGCACACGCCTGACCCCTGTACACGGCACACGCCTGACCCCTACACCGTCCCTGTACACGGCACACTCCTGATCCCTGCACCATCCCTGTACACAGCACACGCCTGACCCCTGTACACGGCACACTCCTGACCCCTGCACTGTCTCAGTACTTAGCACACTCCTGACCCCTGCGCCGTCCCTGTACACGGCACACTCCTGACCCCTGCACCGTCCCTGTACACGGCCCTTTCCTGACCCCTGTACACGGCACACTCCTGACCCCTACACCGTCCCTGTACACGGCACACTCCTGACCCCTACGCCGTCCCTGTACATGGCACACTCCTGACCCCTGTACATGGCACACTCCTGACCCCTGCGCCGTCCCTGTGCACGGCACACGCCTGACCCCTGTGCACGGCACACGCCTGACCCCTGTACACGGCACACTCCTGACCCTGTACATGGCACACTCCTGATCCCTGCGCCATCCCTGTACACGGCACACGCCTGACCCCTACACTGTCTCAGTACTTAGCACATTCCTGACCCCTGTGCATCCCTGTACACGGCACACTCCTGACCCGTGTCGTTCCTGTACACGGCCCTTTGCTGACCCCTGCACTGGCTCAGTACTTAGCACATTCCTGACCCCTGCACTATCTCTGTACACAGCACACTCCTGATCCCTGCACCATCCCTGTACACGGCACTCTTCTGACCCCTGTGCTCTCTATACACGGCACACTCCTGACCCCTGCGCTCTCTCTGTACACGGCGCACTCCTGACCCCTGCGCTCTCTATACACGGCGCACTCCTGACCCCTGCGTTTTCTCTGTACACGGCCCACTCCTGACCCCTGCGCTCTCTGTACACGGCCCACTCCTGACCCCTGCGCTCTCTGTACACGGCGCACTCCTGACCCCTGCGCTCTCTGTACACGGCCCACTCCTGACCCCTGCGCTCTCTGTACACGGCCCACTCCTGACCCCTGCGCACTCCCGAATGCCTTATTAACCCCTTCAATACCTGGCAATTTTACACCTTCCTGCCCAGGCCATTTTTCAGGTTTCAGCGCTCTCACACTTTGAATGACAATTGCGCGGTCATACAACATTGTATCGAAACTAAAATTTTATCATTTTCTTCACACAACTAGAGCTTTCTTTTGGTGGTATTTAGTCCACACCGGGGTTTTTATTT